>NC_068280.1:50130909-50430909 GCF_025860055.1 Xyrauchen texanus
AAAATGCAAAAGCATGGCCATAAGAATAATAAAAACATTCTTGACCCAAAATCTGCATTGAAACGACAAATTGAGGCATTTGACAAATTGCTCACCAGCCAAATCGTGTCAAGTTGTGTCATACCAACATAAAATAAAGCTGTTTTCCCATAACAACTAAAGAAATCAGAATTGTCACGGATAAGTACAGAGATATTTGCGTTTGCGATTTGGGGCATGTGCATATGACCCCTTTCTTGAGGAGGGTAAGACCGCCACTCACACTAAATACATCCATTATAGGGTATCATCAGCAGATAGTGGCACTTAATAGGATTTGTAGACGGGGCTCCACAATGGCCCTCGACGCAATAAATGTGGCCCCTTGACTTTTTTTTATCATGCAGTTTAAGCCACGGGTTTTTGTCTGACATTTCATTTTTTGAATGGAAGTTTCAGGCGGCGCTCATTAAGGGCTCAGGAGCAACCAAGGTTCAATTGACTTTGAAAGAGTGCGTTAGAAAAAGAGGGCTTATGTACCAACACTTGACCCTAACTGTCCATTTTGAGTTACGAAATCATTGGAGTTTCTGGTGGAAATCTGAGAGCTATAAAATGTGTATAAAGTCAAACCATAGCAGTACTAAATAATGACAGAGAACAGTTTATATTGGGTTAGGTACCAATTTGGCACTCTATCGGGGCTTAAGATTGGTGTCAACAAAATGTGACAAATTATTTCAAATATTTACAACAATGGCTTGGTAATTAGGAAGGACAAGAACATTTCTTGATTTGGGGGAAGGGGCAAATAATGTTAGACATTAATGTCATTAATTGGACATTATTGTAATTAATGGACAATAGTGGTTCAATTCTGAATTGCTGTAATCTGCCTATAAATATACACTAGCAGTAAACAATGGCACACACTTACTCCTTCTCTACTTTTTTATTTTCAAAATTTTAGAATAATAGTAAAGTCATCAAAACTGTAAAATAACACAAATAGAAGTATGCAAGAAGAAACATACTAAAAATGCTCATATATATATATATATATACACTGGCAGCCAAAAGTTTGGAATAATGTACAGATTTTGCTGTTTCGGAAGGAAATTGGTACTTTAATTCACCAAAGTGGCATTCAACTGAACACACAGTATAGTCAGGACATTACTGATGTAAAAAACAACATCATCGCTATTTAAAAAATGTCATTTTTGATCAAATCTATACAGCAGCCATCACGCCAACACCTTATCCTTGAGTAATCATGCTAAATTGCTAATTTGGTACTAGAAAATCACTTGCCATTATATCAAACACTGCTGAAAGATATTTGGTTCATGAAGCTTAACATTGTATTTGTGTTTGTTTTTGAGTTGCCACAGTATGCAATAGACTGGCATGTCTTAAGGTCAATAAATGGCAAAAAAAGAAACAGCTTTCTATAGAAACTCGTCAGTAAATTATAAAACAACTGAAGATTTCATCCAAAGGTCACAACAGTCTTCAAAGACGAAGGACAACTGTCTTTAACAAGGACAGAAAGAGATGTGGAAGGTCAGACATACAACTAAACAAGAGGATAAGTACATCAGAGTCTCTAGTTTGAGAAATAGACACCTCACATGTCCTCCGCTGACAGCTTCATTGAATTCTACCCGCTAAACACCAGTTTCATCTTCAACAGTAAAGAGAAGACTCAGGGGTGCAGGCCTTATGGGAAGAATTGCAAAGAAAAAGCCAATTTTGAAACAGAAAAACATAAAGAAAAGGTTAGAGTGAGTAAAGAAACACAGACATTGGACAACAGATAATTGGAAAAGAGTGTTACGGATCTGAACCCCATTGAGCTTTTGTGGGATCAGTTAGACTGTAGGTTGCGTGAGAAGTGCTCGACAAGACAGACACATCTATGGCAAGTGCTACAGGAAGTGTGGGGTGAAATGTCACCTGAGTATCTGGACAAACTGACAGCTAGAATGCCAAATATCTGCAAATCTGTCATTGCTGCAGGTGGAGGATTTTTTTGATGAGAACTCTTTGAAATAGTTTAAAAAGTTCTCTTTTTTTTTTTTTTTTTATTAAAATTGTAATTTCACATGATATATTTCAAGGTGTAAATAAAATGGCTCTGAAAAACAACTTTTCTTTTGTGCCCAATAATGCCAACTGTATCTGAGAAAGAAATTGTGTTGATACACCAAAGCAATCAAAAAATTAGCATTACAAATATAATTTAGCATAGTGTCCAAAAACGTCTCCATATGCCCAGAAGGCTCTCCAAACAAATAAAACATAAACATTTTACATAATAACTAATTACACATTCAAACAAAACAATGACTAAAGGAATGCATGGCATGCAGATTTGATTTTAGTAATGAGATTTCACAGAAGTCTGCATCATTGAGTCTGTGTCATGTATTTGGCGCCATCTCCTGGTGGCCATATGTAACATTGTGCTTCATGTGGATTATGTAATGATCTATGCATCCGATTAACTTGTGTTTAGGCTCGTTTGAAAGATAATTATGATGCTGTTTTGATACATATTTTATAATAACTATAAAAAGTAATTGTAGTGAGTGATCAACATTATTCGTGCTATTGATTGTGCATTTTGCAGTTGATATTTTATACTTGTTGTGCTTCAATTATTTAACCGTGCCGTGCAAAGACTACTAATGACTTTACTTTTGTCCTTTTTGGATTTTATTATTCACTTAAAATATATACGGAGATTTAAAAGCTACTGAGGAGGAATAACAACTTAAATTCTGCTATGTTCCTCACTTAAACTATCATATTGCTTGAGAAAACTTGTAATATTGTCACTGTTGTTTTGTTGTTACTTTCATAATATGCCACAATATCGACATTTTGGAGAACTTATCTTTGTGCATTCACAGAAGAAAGAATGTTATACTGCACTTGAAATGACATGATTTCCAGGTAAACTATTCCTCCGACACGTTAAATGGCAGCCATAAATAAAGACAAAGGGTACTGTGTCGAACAGAGGCAGTGAAATGAAGAGAGAGCATTCAAGTCTCCACGTTTTGTCAGCTGACATCTTCTTTTGTAATTAATATGACTTTCTCTTTCTTCTGGAAAGTGTCTCTAACAGTAAAAACGGCTTTGGAGAGATTTATAGAGGTGTTTTGTTCCTCCTGTTTTTCTTTCTCTACACCTTTCTTTTATTCCCTTTCAGACTGCAGACACTTCTCACCATCGTAATAAACGTAATAAACAAAATGAGCTTGGGAAATGGTGGCACTTGTGATGATATTTCATGTTGGCGCTCTGGGGGACACCCACCACCACCACCACCATGCTGTTTGGGAATGAGATGTTTCTCCTTCACCGTTAATGACAAGAATGTTTTAAGTGTTTTCTAATAATAGGAATTGTATTTATGTATTTATGTTCTTCATAGTGATAGCGGGTCACAGTACTACAGTGCTTTTTCTTCAGGTGAGAAACCTTATATTTCAGTTTTAATACAAGTTAAGCTCAATCGACATCATTTGTGGAATAATGATGATTACCACAAAAATGTATTTAAACATTTTCTTTAAAAAAAAGACCAAATCGAGGATACAGTTATGCTCTTACAGTGGAAGTGAATGGAGCCAATTGTTTTGGAGGGTTTACAGGCAGAAATCTTATATTTTATAAAAGCACTTACATTTATTCTTCAGTAAACCATCCAATGGTACTCGGTCATTTTTGACCGAAAAATCTTTTCCTCTTTTAATAAAAATGGGTTCCTTCATCTGAGCAGTACAAGACTTGGTGACTTTTCCTCCATTTGCCATGTAAACATAGAAAAAGAAAGAAAATGGCCTTGAGTCGATATGTTTATGTGGTCGTGTACAAACAAACAACAACAACAAAAAATGACACCTTTTGTATTCACGGTCAAATCTGACCAACCATTGAAAAATAATGGAAAAGACCATAAACACTTTTTTAAGACTTTATTTATTTATTTTTATTTATCTGTCAAATACATATATACATATATATATATATATATATATATATATATATATATATATATATATATACTCTAATTGAATTTTCTGAATTTTGCAGTTCATTTCTGTTTCTTGATGTTAATTTTCATGGTAGTGTAAACTGGTTGGTTTGAGCAATGGAGGAGTCAGGAGACAGCGAAACAGGTTTTGAGGTCAGTACTTTAATTGGCACTTTTCTGTACATCCGATGGTATCCGGCGTTAAAATGAAACCTAAATTATAAAGGTAGCACACTTGGGGTTGTCGTGCTTTCTGGACACTTGGCGTTCCTTAAATGTCTCTCTCCGTATCACTATAATAAGACACAGGTGTTAGGGTTAATTATAAACCAGGTGAAAAGCCTTACCGCCCTCTCTCTCCCGCAGACTGACACACGACCACGCCCCCCATGCCACTTGCATCCGGCCTGCCTACCCCCCCCCCCCATTTCTGCAGAGAAAGTCAGCCACAACCATCTGTGCCCCCGGCCTGTGGACCACCTTGAATTTAAAGGGCTGGAGAGCCAGATACCAACTGGTGATCCGCGTGTTAGTATCCTTCATGCGGTGGAGCCACTGCAGAGGGGCATGATCAGAACAGAGGGTGAAGGCCCGCCCCAGCAGGTAGTAGCGGCGCATCAGAACCGCCCACTTAATCGAAAGACACTCCTTCTCCATGGTGCTATATTTTGTCTCCCTGAAGGAGAGCTTGCGACTAATAAAAAGCACTGGCCGTTCCTCCCCTCCGACCACCTGCGAGAGCACTGCGCCCAGCCCCCCATCAGATGCATCAGTCTGCAAAACTACCTCTCCCGCAGACCGACACACGACCACGCCCCCATACCACAGGTAGAAACATTTTTATTCTGTGTTTTCTCACAATGTAACACCATGGTCAGGTTTGATTGCAAGCATAATGACATTAACTACAAAAACTGACACTTCAAATCAATTTTAAAATGCTAAACTTTGACTAGTAATAGTTAGATAATGTCAAAATATATACAGTATATACAAATACATATGTACATAGGTTACAACAAGCCATCAGACTACACAGTATGTGTCTCAGTCATCTACTGGCTGTTACTGGCACAACATGGTTTTCAAGTCATGCGATTTGTATTTTGTTTACCAGATGGCAGCAATCACCTCCAATTTATTTCAATATTCTCATATTTCCTTCATGTTTCAATTTATAGAAATGTAGGTTCTGAATTTTTATTTCATTTTCTTTTATTCTTATTTAGATATGTACATACAAATAAGATCAAAATAGCATAAAAACCCCAAATAAATGCACTTACTTCAGGGAAGAAGAAATTGTATTATTATTATCATAATTTTTTTACACATCTGGGAGGTGCCCTCTTTCAATACCATAGTAGGGCTCAAACTTGAGTATTATTGCTGCAGGTTGTTTAAATCATTGTGTTTATGGTCATATTAGGCTTTGGGGATTTACAGTGTTATGTCGTCATGGCAGCAAAGTTGTCAAATTAAATGTAACTATACACAGAAATGGTTAGAAAGCGATTTTATCACACTAAAATCATATTAACACGCATAATGTGTACATCTTGTGGATATATACTTTTAAAACTAACATTTACTATTTGGCCCCATTCGCTTCCATTGTAAGTGCCTCACCGTAACCTCGATTTTAGCTTTTTTTTTAAAAGAAAAGGAAAGATAAGTCAAAATTATAATTTGTTTTGGAAATCAACATTATGCCACAAATGCTAACAATTAAGGATATCCCGGGATATTCCTTTTATTGCAGATTCCAAAGGCATTTTAAAGGGATATTTCACCCAAAAATGTACACTCTGTCATCATTACTGTAACTCACCCTCATGTTATTTGTTCTTTATAACACAAAAATAGAAGTGTTTAAAGAAGCCTACGGAAGCCATAGCTTTGTGTGAGGAACAGACTGCAATTTAAGTTGTTATTCACTGATAATGTTCAGCTCAAAGCCATGTTTGAAAATGGCACATAGATGTTATTAATGCCAAAACCACATTGGTTCTCATGTGTGTGAGATCTCTTAAAAAATAATGTTACTGTGGTGGCATATTTGCTAAATGATATTACGTACGCGGTGTCTAAAAATGTCCAAGTTATGGCGCTACATGTGAGTTACGTTTTCTCCCAATCAAAAGAAATCAACAAAACCTACGTTCCTACCCTAAACCTTAAACCTAAACCTAACTGATAGTATCATAAAAAGCTAATGTGAGATGAAAAACACAACCACGTCATTTTGTGGTGCATCTATGACACTTTCAGCTCACATGTCGACCCGCGTGCTCTTCAGGACTCTGTTTACATCACAAGTACAACGCTCTATCAGTTGAGCTACCGTGCTATTTGATCGTACTTGAGGGTGAGTAACAAATTTAAGTATTTTCATACATTTTTGTGTTAACTATCCCTTAAAACTTCAAAGATAGCAGCTAGACGAACTGCAAAAGGTTAATCAGGTCTCATCGTGATCATATAAAATGTATTAAGAATTCCAATAAGGTGAATGTTTCAGGTAACACGAGGACACTAATTTGAAGTGGCTGCCTTAATATAATGAAAAACGCAGTTGTGTTTCTGCTCGATAACTGCCAGTGGCCTTTGAGAGAGATGTTTTATTTATTTATCTATTTATTTCTGGCCAACTTTCATGCTTCTGGCAAACCGAAGCAATTTATTACAAAGCTGACTTTTATTGTACTTCAATTGAGAGCCTTGGGGAATTCTGGAACGTTTTGTCTGTGACTGCCAGCCTACAAAGATACATTTTGTTGTTATGTATTTTCTTTCTCATTCCTTTGCACTGAAAACGCTCCCTTTTAAACTCTGAATGGACATTCAACAGGTTCAAACAACTTCAATCTGTGTGAATACATTTTAGAATAACACAGTCCCCACTTTGATATTGTGTTTTGCATTGTATTCACTTCAAATGTGCAGAGATGTACTTTGTAGAACTAAATCAAGACTCTTTCAAGGCTGGGAGACAGAACAGAGATGTCAAATGAGGTAATTGAATCAGGTGGGTGTAGTGCTTTTTAAAGTTCCCATTTGTTTGTTAACAATAAAGATGAAATGAGCACACTGCAAAAAAATCCTTTTCTTAATTTGTGTTTTGTTTTCTAGTATAAATATACAAACACACTTAACACAAAATACATTTACACGAGAGGCAACATTTTGAATTCGATTTGTTTTCAGTATATGTTGAATTAAGTTTCATTTCTTACTCCATTGGCATTTTGTTCTTGTAAGCAGAAACCTTAATAAATGTACTGATTTTTGCTTTAAAATAAAAATGACAATGGGGTTAGAAAATCAAAAATAATTCAAGATATTTTAACTGAAAACGAATCTTACACAAGTCTTATTAAATAAATGTATCTTGTTTAAAAAATAAAAATAAAAAATATATATATATATATATATATATATATTTATTTATTCCTGAAACCAATACAAAATAGTTAAGAAATAGTTTTTTGTTTTTTTCAATAGTTTGTGCTGGAAAAGTATATAGAAATTAAAATGCATCATTTATTTTATTAATTATAATATTATTATACTTTTATTTTAAATTATTCTTATTTATTTATTACATTTATTAAGAAGATTATTAATATAATTGTTTTGAAACTATCTATTTCAGCCATTTTTAACACTGAGTTGTCTCCCATTATCAAAGTAATTATAAAATTCAATAACTGATTATCATTGCATACTCTTAATACCTAAAACATTTCTATGTAAAATAAGCAGAAGTGTTACGATTTTAATTTAATTTACATGTATTTAAATTCATAATCATTAACCTAAAAAACTATTTAGGCTTTTAAAAAAAAACGCAAATGGGGTAAGAAAAATACGCTAAATAATAAAAAATATATAATATATATATATATATATATTTTATGTATCTTAACACAATTGTTTCTCAAGTAAATGTGTCTATTTTTACTAGAAAAGAATATAAAAAATATTAATACAAATAATTTTGCCTTAATTTGTGCTGGAAAATTATGAAGAAATGAAAATAAATAATTTAAATGTATTATTATTTTAGTTTCACTATTTGTAAATTAGTAAATTACTTGTTATTTATAAGAATATTATTTATAGAACTGTTTGAGGATACAAAGATTTGTCTCCCATTATTAAGTTAATGATACAAATTAAATAAATATACTTTTTTATGCCTGAAACATTTCAGTTCACACCAAAGCTTAATTATTACCATTTTGAATTAACTTCACATTTATAAAAACATTTTTTTTAAATTTAAAAAATATTAAATTCAGTTTTTGGATTGTTGTGTTTGCTATTACTGCAGAATGTTCTTTTTTTCCAGAAGTAAATAATGAGGCCTAAATATATATATATATATATATATATATATATATGTATATAGATATATATTATAAGTAAAGTGGTACAAAAAATAAATAAAATTATAGTTAAAATAATAGACACCAGTAGACAATATATATATATATATATATATATATAACAGCATAAAATAATACCATGGAGTCACAAATATTCTAAAGTATATCACACAATGTAAATATGGATTGCGACTTTGATCATTTCATGGATTTCTGAAAACTATTCTTTAGAACAAACACGGTTATGTTTTTTGTTTTTTTTTCCAAGCAAAATGTTCAATTGTGAATTTAAGCACATAATTTACTTTTTAGTTTTCATTTAAAAATAGCTGTATGTTGTAAAAATAAATGTTTTGCAAGAAACATATATTTTAAATTATTGTTTTAATTGTGCCCAACATGGCATTTCGGCTCTGACATTTTTATTTATATCATTTTGGAAATTAGTACCCATGAGCAAAGATGGCAAAATTCAAAACATGTTCAGGACTTCCGTAATGGGAATAGATTTTTCCAGATATTATAGACCACCTTCTCTCAGACTATATATTCTAAATAGCGTATTCAAGGTCTTTGGAGCAAAACTTTTCTAGTTGTAAGTGCCCGAGGCCTTGTGAATTTCAAGCTTTGTCAAATACATGGGATTATACTGGACTGATATTTCGACTGAAACAAATATTCTGTGAGTTCTTCAACTGTCTTGACAACTTCAACTGCAATAATTCTGACTAGTTCCTCTTTCAGTCATGCTCAGTGAAGTGAAAGCACTCTGAGTAGTGGATGCATAGTCTTGCATTACCAGACCTTTGACTGAAAAGAAAAAGGTCTGGTCCATGTTGCAGTTTATTCTGGTGAAAAACTGTCCAATTAGAGGCTGTTGACACCAAACACGTCCTTGCAGTGGATAGATAGAGCAGAACGCAGGTGTCTCGAGACAAGCTTTTAACATTTCTTAACTAACAATCCTGGAAACATAATTAGCCATTTGGTTTAAAAATAAATAAATAAATCTGACTTTCAATAGCTTGGTATTATTGTAAATTTCACAACTTAGTACCGCTGTCCACATATGGGGACATCCATTTTTAGGAAAACTATGTGCTCTAGAATTTTGCTACTAGTTACAAATTAAAAGCGAAATGGAAAATGCACAGTCAATGCAGTCATACTCGAGTATCTATTAGAGTTAATTAGGTGAATATTAGATTATGAGTAAAACATACCACCTTAACCGGGGCTGGACTGGTAATCTGGGCGACCATTTGGGCGACGCACTTTGGGGCCGATCAGGGGCGGACTGGCCATCAGGAGAACCGAGCGGTCCGGTGGGTCGGCCGCGAAAACGGGCTAAGCTAAAATGAGCCCCACATTATGTGTAATAGACAACAAAACGGTGCCGCGATATGTAGAAAAGGACAGTGAACGGCCGCCTTAGATGAGAAAAGACCTGTGTCCATTGGAGCCATATTTCATCTAATTGATTTGATTTCATCCACGATTTGATTTAAGAGTGAATAACAACTTAAACGTAGTTCTGTTCATCACACAAAATGATAGCAAACAGCTTCAGAAGGCTTGAGATGGAGTGCACAAGTCGTATCGTCTACTTTTACGGTTGTTTTTCTCTCCTTTTTGGAGCTTTACTGCCCTGAGTCACTACTCACTTTCAGTAAAACATTCACTTCTGGGTGAACTTTTCTTTAAGTACACTAATTGATGGTCCAATAATGTTTTTTAGACCTACTCTTGCCAAAGTGTTTTTTGCCATTGCACTTGTGCCTTTTAAAATGCACTTGCCAAATACTTGATGCGGTTTTGACGAATTCTGAAAACCACAATTCTTAAAGCTAATCATTCCCACCACCTGTTTCATCTGTTTTGTTGGTGGGTTTGCAGGTCTGTCCTCTTTAAAGGACACTGCTTCAGGAATTGCTCAATCATTCGCAACAACAGCACCTGCTGCGAATCCACCAAACCTTTTCTCATGCTGTCGAGCTGAAGCGCTTGCATGGTCAATTCTGATAGCTTCTTCCGAGTCAGTTGCTTTTCTCTTGTTAGACGCTCTCTAACCTTTTCATTATATGACACCGAATGCAGTCTGGCAAGGGTTCCTAGAAATTCTTAGCTCTGCAAAATTAAATGTCTGTTTTTTACTTTAAGGTCAGTCCAAAAGTTAGACTATCAAACCGTTCAGGATGCTGCTGCATCCGTGAACAAAAGGCCTGCCTTTCAATGCTTTTGTTCACTGGGCACCAAATTTTGTAAGCACCTCCTTGAGGTTGCCCTTGTCAACTTCTTTCCAAGTTAAAAAATGTTCACATTGAGCTTAAATCAATTGTTGTGAGATCTATCCGTAAAAAAAAACCAAACCTTAGACTGTTGTGAATTAACTGCACTGCATGTTTTTTATGGAATTTTAGGAGCAACATTTGTGACAAAGTTACTTAAATGAACATAGTCTTCTGATGTATTAAAGAGCAACCTCTAAGTAATAAAAAAAAACAAACAATGCCATCCCCCTTTCTTCCGCTGATGAAATATAGTCATCTCAATGGGAGTCTGCGCAATGGACTTCCGGTGTGAATAATTTCCCATCACAGAGTTCAAGTTTGGAGAACTTTGACTGGAGAATTTGCCAACGTTGGTCAATAGGAAGTTGCTTGGTTTGGCAGTGACCTCTGTGGGGGTGTTACTTCATACAGAGCTACACTGAATATTCACAATGGACAAAGATTTCAATTTAGCGGCTAGTTTCTTTTTAAAAGTGTTAAGGGCAGCAATAAAAAGAGGCTGCTTGATAATTAGGTTTTTAGTGGTTTCACAAGCGTTCAACGTCTGCCCACACCTTATTAGTCTGAGGAATTTTTCAGAGCAAATGGCAGTGGTGGCTCAGTGGTTGAGGCTCAGGGTTACTGACCAGAAGGTTGGGGGTTCAAGCCCCAGCACTACCAAGATGCCACTGTTGGGCCCTTGAGCAAGGCACTTAACTCCAGGTTGCTCTGGGGGGGATTGTCCCTGTAATAACTGTAAGTCGCTTTAGATAAAAGTATCTGCCAAATGCATAAATGTAAATGTCACCGCGCCTTTGTATTTGTCGAGTCACATTCTTCGTAGAGGTCAGTAACCCAACCCGTCCCCGAATGGACCAGAGAACCGGATGGGTTTCAACTGGCATTTTTCAAGTTGGACTTCGGGTCAGGTTCGGGTTTGTAATTAATGAAAAAATAAACAGGTCTACCGAACTTGTTTCCCACAAGTGCTCTCACTCACAGACATGCGCGAACGGACGTGATAGGGTCTGTTCACACAAAACGTGCTGTTGTGCACGTCTGTTCTTTTTTCCCATTGCGTTCCTTTGTGAACACATGCTGGACGAATGTCAATGTTTCTACAGCGACTCATGCAGGACCAGCACATTTTAAACACCGTTCCAAGTTACCACAGTGTTTCGTTACGGGATTTCGATTTGTGCATATCGCCCCTACTAGGCAGGGAAGATAATTTATTGGAAAAAAGGGCACAAAACTAAAATAACTTGAATCTGTTTCTCATGCACACCTATCATATCCCTTAAGAAGATATGGATTTAACCACTGGATTCAGATGGATTACTTTTATTGTGCCTTTATGTGCATTTTTTGAGCTTGGTTTGACCTACAGAGCTAAAGATATTCTTACAAAAACCTTCATTTGCCATAAAAGTCATACACATCTGGGATGGCATGAGGGTGAGTAAATGATGAGATAATTTTCATTTTTGGGTGAACTATTCCTTTAACAATAATCTCCCACAGAAGAACATTGTTCATGATTGACCTTATTTTATAGGGTACTTTAAAAAAAGTTTCACTTTATTGGAAAAGTTATTTCCCCAGCTTATTATACCAGTCTTGCAGAGTTCTGCTACTTGCTGAGAATCACCCTTAATGAACTTCAACTCTAATCTGAGAGATGCACTGCATTCTCGGCCAGACCATGACCAAGCAATGTGTTACGCTCTAGCTAATGCTGACTTACACAGATCAGGGATTTCCCTTGTTTATCATTACCCAATATGTCAGCACTTTACAAAGCTGAAGAAATATTAAAATACTTTCTCCTATCCTTGCAATGACAACTATAAGCCATTGTAGGTTGATCTTTGGGTGAACTGTCCCTTTAACTTGCCATGCCTCGACAGCAGGTCTTACTGTAATTATTTTGCATACCTGCTGTTCTCCTTGTCTTACATTTTGTATGGTCAGTTACATCACTAGCATTAATCTGTTTTACAAGACCGACTGAGAGACTGAAAAGGAAGAAAGTGAAGGTTAAGCTTTTGTTTGGTGCCTTTATTGTGCTTGTGTCAGGCTGTTTGCACATCTCAGTGAATCTACTTTTTAAAAGCACCCTAAAGAGTTTACTGCAGTCATAACACATGCACACACATACACAAACACCAAAGAAGACACACATAAACATAGTCATGGACACACACACACATACACAACACAGTGTGCAGCTATTTTAGACTATTTGAAGAAAATGTGAGTAGTGCTTGCCCATGCAAATCTCACCACTATAATGCTAGGGTGTTCTGGGTGGTTGCAAGGGTATTGCTATGCAGTTGCTAAGATGTTCTGAGTGATTGTTAGTGCATTGCTATGAGGTTTAATTATTTTTAAGAAAGTGTTCTGAGTGTAGCATGCTGTTATGTGGTTGCTTGGATCATCAGCGTAGTTGCTAGGTTGTTGTTGTGCAGTTGCTAAGCTGTTCTAAGTGGTTATTAGTGTGTTAATGAGGTTCGTAGGGTGTTCTGGGTGGTTGACGGGGCTTTGCTAGGTGGTTGCTATGCTGTTGCCAAGGTGTTCTGAGTGGTTATTAGCATGTTGCTATGCAGTTGCAGGGTGTTCTGGGAGGTTCACAGAGAAATAAATTGCAAAAGGATGTAATGAATGAAATAAACAACAAAGAATATTTGAGCACAGCTGATGTTTTATGAGAGCGTCTGTCGGTTCATAGAAACAGTATGTGCTCACACGCACACGCACATACTAAGAGGGTGCACTAAACATTAAAGGTGGTAATCAAATCTTTATGACTTCTCACTAGAGTAGTTTTGGAATTAAAAGTGGATGTATCTCTGTTGATTTGGAATGTAGTATCTCAGGTGAGTTTGATATTGAATTGTGCAGCCCTAGTTGACAGTGTTTTTGACAGCTGACAACAGAACTGGTCGTATCAGGGTTTTTTTTATTGCAATGAATGTGGGAAAAAGTGTCTCTTTCAAAAATTTTAACCAAACCATGAGAAAATTGAACAGTTACATCCCTAATTTAGGCTTTTATAAAGGCTTGTATGATATTATATTTTATTATAAATTTAGGAATTTTTAATATAAAAATCGCAGGGGTGTTGCATTGCAGTTGCTCTAAATGATTGTTGGTGCATTACTGTGAGGTTGCTAGGGTGCCCATGGTAGTTGCTAGGCAAATTCTAAAATATTCTGAGTGTTTGATAACCTGCTGCTATGCAGTTTCTAGCATTTTCTGGGTTAATTGCTAGGTGGTTGCTATGCTGTTGCCAAGGAGTTCTGATTGGTTATTAGTGTGTTGCTTGGCAGTTGCTAAGGTGCTCTGAGTGGTTATTAGTGCATTACTACAAGGTCAGTAGTGCTAGGTGGTTGCTAAGATGTTTTTAGTGTTGCTATGTAATGTGCTCTGGGTGGATACTGAGGCATTACAAGGTGGTTGCTAACCAGTTCCTTAAGTATTCTGAGTGGTTGTTAGTGTATTGCTATATGGTTGCTAGGTTTTTTTTTTGGGTAGTTGTATGTGCTTTGTCTTGCAGTTGGTTGGGTGTCGTAAATGGTTGTAAGTCCATTACTGTGAGATTGTTTGGGTGTTCAGGGTGGTTGCTGGGGCATTGTTAGGTGGTTGCTAGGTTGTCCTGGGTAGTTGCAATGCTGTTTCTAAAATGCAATGCTTTTACCCACTGATATGCAGTTGCTAGCATCTTCTGGGTAATTGCTAGGTAGTTGCACTGCACTTGCCAAGGGGTGTTGCTGATTGGTTGGTAGGGTGTTTTGGGTAGTTGCTGGGGAATTGCTAGGTGGTTGCTTAAGTGTTCAGAGTGGTTATTAGTGTGTTGCTATTAAGAGTGATCTGGGTGTTTTCTGGGCATTGTTAGGTGGTTGCTATCCAGTTCTTAAGGTGTTCTTAATGATTGTTAATGTAATGTTATTTTGTTGTGGGGGTGGTTTGGGTTGTTGCAGGACCATTGCCTTGCATCTACTCAGGTGTTCTAAATGGTTACTGGTACATTACTGTGAGGTAGGTTGGGTGTTCTGGGGGTTGCTGGGGCATTGCTAGGTGATTTCTAGGGTATCCTGGGTAGTTGCTATGTTGTTTCAATATGTGTTTGATAACCCACTGCTATGCACTTTCTAGCATCTTCTGGGTAATTGTTATGTGATGGCTCTGCTGTTGCCAAGGTGTTATGATTGGTTATTAGTGTGTTGCTTGGCAGTTGCTAAGGTGCAGTGATTGGTTATTAGCATGTTGCTATGCGGTGTGCTCTGGGTGGTTGCTGGGGTATTGCTAGGTTGTTGCTATCCAGTTCATAAGGTGTTCTTAGTGGTTGTTAGTGTATTGGCCTTGACCTTGCAGTTGCTCATGTGCTCTTTGAATACACCGATCAGCCACAATATTAAAACCACCTGCCTAATACTGTGTATATCCCTCTTGTGCTGCCAAAACAGCGCCAACCTTCATCTCAGATGTTTGTACAGAGCGGTTATCTGAGTTACCATAGACTTTGTCAGTTCAAACAAATCTGGTCATTCTCTGTTGCCCTCTCTCATCAACAAGGTGTATCCATCTGCAGAACTGGCGCTCACTGGATGTTTATTTTTATTTTTAGCACAATTCTGAGTAAATTCTAGAGACTGTTGTATGTGAAAATCCCAAGAGATCAACGGTTAAAACCAAACTAGCCCATCTGTCACCAACAATCATGCCATGGTCAAATCATTGAGATCACATTTTCCCATTCTGATGGTTGATGTGAACATTATCTGAAGCTCCTGACCTGTATCTGCATGATTTTATGCAATACACTGTTGCCTCGTGATTGACTGATTAGATAATCACATGGATGATTGTTGGTGCCAGAAGGCTGGTTTGAGTATTTCTGTAACCGCTGATCTCCTGGGATTTTCACGCAAAAATGGCCAGACTGGTACAAACTGACAAAGTCTACTGTAACTCAGATAACCGCTCTGTACAATTGTGGTGAGAAGAATAGCACCTCTGAATGCGATTCTGAGATGCAGGTTGGCGCTGTTTTGGCGGCACGAGGGAGACCTACACAATATTAGGCAGGTGGTTTTTGTTATTGGTCTTAAATATAGGCTAGATTTTCATTATGCAAAATAGTTTTACTTTGTTTTGAATTTTGTGGTGAAATGTACGTTTTTGGCAGATTTAACGTGAATCCCCATTTTACCCACGTCCTCTGTTTGTCCTTGTGTTAAACAGAAAGGCAAGTTATTCACATGATTGTTAATGCTACTCCTATATGAATCTTAACTGATTTATATTGCAGTCATTCACAGCATAGCAGTGTTGCTATTTAAGGATGTACTAGATCTTTTGTAAGGTGCCCCCCTTTTCTTTCTTTCTTGAAAACTCGACTGCCACTCAGCCATGAGCTTGATTTAACATTACGAACCTTAGTAGCTTCACTGACCCGCACAAGGTTACCTACTCTCACACTCTCTCGTTCATCTTACTGGCACTTTCTCTCTGGTGTAGAAGCGCTCATGCAATCATACACTCTTGCTTTGTTTCCATGGCAGCCAGAGAGATAATTTCTTCCACTTTTTCTCCCTTGCATTACCATTTACCGGTGTCTGTCCTGAAAACCTGTTCCGTTAAAATGCCATTCTGAAGCCCAAGCCTTGAAATTACTCATGCACAGAGGTCACACTAAATAATCATTGTCTGTCACTTTGACAGACTGGGTTGCAAATTTTCCATCATGCTCTTATTTACCCCTTGTTGTTTTTATCTTCCAATGTTCCAGTGTTTCTGAGCCAATGTCACTGTATCTGTCTAGATGGTCTGCACAGACAAATAGAGGAATGCTTTTGACACCACAACAAACGCGGTTTTGTGAACGTCTGCACACTTTTTACTATGTTTTTTTATTTAAACATGCCCTAGATGGGCATCTTTGACTATTGCACCATGTCTTGCCATGTCAGGTAAAAAAAATTCCGTCAAATGTTATATGCATTGCGTCTAGCTTTTTTTTAGGGGCCGTTCAGACTGTTTGATTTTGGTTTATGTATAGTTGACTTGCATATTACGAGATATTATGGGATACAAGTGTTTGGGCACAAACGAATGGAATAGTTTTGGTGATTATTTAATTATATGGGGTGCCAACTTCACGGAGGTACTCTAGGGTTCTTTTTTTACCTCACTGAGCATTCTGCGTTGTGCCCTTTGAGTCATCTTTGCTGGACGGCCACTTCTAGGGAGAGTACCTATAGTACTAAATCGTCTCCATTTATATAAACATTTTGTAATTGAGGATATATGAATATCTCAGCTCTTTGAGATAACTTTGTAGCCCTTTCCAACTTGATGCAAAGCAACAATTCTTGATTGTAGGTCTTCTGAAATCCGAGGCATGGTACACATCAGCAGATGCGAACTCAAAATGTTTAAGTGCTTTTTATAAGCCAGAGTAGCTCTAACCCACACCTCTATCCTCGTTTGATTAATTGTATGCCATGTTTGCCAACTCTAATCAGCTTTTGTTGACATCATTAGCCTAGGGGTTTACATACTGTTTTCCAACCTACACTGTGAATGTTTGAATGATGTATTTAATATGTACAAGAACAATACACTACGGAGACAATACGGTTATGAGAATTTGGTTGGAAAATATGCTTAGTTGTTATAAAACGAATGTCACAATGCAATAACAAAATGCAATCGTCCTAAAAATAGGATTAATTTGTATTATAATACATTATAATATTTATTTATTCATTGATTCACTGATTCATTTTTATTTATTTAATTTGGGATGAAACATATCCTGGACATACTTTTATGATATTCACCCTTTTGCCATCCTATATGCTTTGGTTTTACATTTGTATATATGTGCTGTTAATAAAACTGGAGACTAAAGGTAATTGTGGCAGCCAAGAACATGGTTGAGTTTATTTGATGCCTACGCAGGGTTGGATCACGCCTACAACAGCTGGCTAAATTACCAGCTAACTAATCATTTAGCAGAAGCTTTCATCCAAAGCAACTTCCTGTACAATTATTACAGGGTCACTCCCCCAGAGCATCTTGCTCAAGGACACAATGGTGATCAAAGTGCATGGCTCACTTCTTGAACCATTTTTGGAGCTCAACAGCTCCAATCCCCATTCCCTTTCAAAGTATGGACAAAGGAACGTGAGCATTGACTTTTTTGTGTTCCAAGGTAGAAGAAAATATGATGAGTAAATAATGAATAGATGATAATATTTTGCCATTTTTATGCCATGTACCTGTATTCATCATGTCATTTTGTGAGAAACAGCAAGATGTATTTGCAGCACTGTCAAACTGACATTTTCATGTAGCATTGTAATTCAGTGCTTTAATTAGAGCAATAATTGATTTAACAATCATGTCTCGACCACCAAGCTGATTTGAGAGCATAACCTGTAAGCAGCTGTTATGTTATGCCAGCGTGAAACAGGTTTTGATACCTGGTGCTGTTTGATACCACTGCTGTTTATAATGAATGTTTTGAGAGCAAGGATTATTATGAGTCGTTATAATTATTTGATGTTGTGTCTGATTTTCTTGCAGTATTTAGAGATGCAAGACATTCTCGCCTGGGACACCCCCACTTTTCTATCCACTGAATGAGTCCTCAACAAGTATTTATCATTATGCTTGGAACACTGCTTAAAAAGTATTTTTGTTTTCCATTAGGAAAATTACATAAGATATTAAAGGAGACCTATTATACCACTTTATACAAGATGTAATATAAGTCTCAGGTGTCCCCAGAATGTGTCTTTGAATTTTCAGCTCAAAATACCCCACGGATCATTTATTATACCATGTTGTTAATGCCTCTTTTTGGGTGGAATCAGAAACACGCTGATTACATGTGTGTGTGTCTCTTTAAATGCAAATGAGCTGCTGCTCCACGCCCCTTTTCGGAAGAGGGCTGTGACTTTACAACTTGTGGTTCAGTTACTACATTAACAACAAATCAGGACCAATATGACTGACAGAGTAAATACCGGAGTTCAGGCAGAGCTGGACCGGGAAGAGTAATCGGCCCGGGATTTTGCATAGCAACTGGCCCAAAAGTTGAGCGGGGGTGTAGGGGTATCGCGGTGCCGTTTTGTGGTCCGTTCTGCATAACGCGGTGGCTAATTTTAGCTTATCGCGGCCCATTTGGCCTGTTTCTCGGCCTACCCACCGGCCCGTTCGTTTCTCCCGATGGCCAGTCCGCCCCTAATCGCCCCCAAAGTGTGTCGGCCCACCGGGAAAATGCCCGGTATGCCAGATAAAGATTACCAGTCCAGCTTGTCCACTGCATCTTCAGTGGCTCTGATGCCGGGAGTACATTAACTCTTTCCCCGCCAAACACGGAATTTTCCGTGTTTTATGAAAAAACGCTTCCCCGCCAAACACAGAATTTTCCGGGTTTCCGTGTTTTAGGTGTTATACGGTAAGGATGACCCCTCCGCATGTTTTGAAAGAGTACGCAACTCTTTGATCAAAGAAACAGACTGCGATCGTCTCAAACATGAAGAAATGGAGTATTGAGAAGCTCAAAATATCAGACATAAACATGCCTTTTATCAGCTTTTTGTCTGAAATGTTGTTTTTGACAAAACCGACCTCTGTTCAAGTCGCAATAAAAAAGAACAAATGAAGATAAAATAAAATCGTTTTTTTTTGCCTAAAAGCAGAGGCTCAGATCTTTATTGTGATATATAGCATCTTCATATATTCATGGAAGAAAATATTCTGCGGGCCATTAAAGTTAGCGAAAATCGTCAAAAACCCTGGCGGTGGCTGGCAACTTTTTTTTAAAAACGCTGGCGGGGAAAGAGTTAAGACACTTATGTTCACTTTTACAGCCAACAACAGAACACTTATGAAGCTGAGACATTATTCTCCATTATTCGGACATTATTCTCTTCTTTCCGAAAATATGATTAATATTTTATAATAATTTGCTCCTCCAGTAATCGTATCTTGTTTGAATGATGTTTCTGGAACTTTCTCACGAAGCAAATACACTCACCTAAAGGATTATTAGGAACACCATACTAATACTGTGTTTGACCCCCTTTCGCCTTCAGAACTGCCTTAATTCTACGTGGCATTGATTCAACAAGGTGCTGAAAGCATTCTTTAGAAATGTTGGCCCATATTGATAGGATAGCATCTTGCAGTTGATGGAGATTTGTGGGATGCACATCCAGGGCACGAAGCTCCCGTTCCACCACATCCCAAAGATGCTCTATTGGGTTGAGATCTGGTGACTGTGGCGGCCATTTTAGTATAGTGAACTCATTGTCATGTTCAAGAAACCAATCTGAAATGATTCGAGCTTTGTGACATGGTGCATTATCCTGCTGGAAGTAGCCATCAGAGGATGAGTACATGGTGGCCATAAAGGGATGGACATGGTCAGAAACAATGCTCAGGTAGGCCGTGGCATTTAAACGATGCCCAATTGGCACTAAGGGGCCTAAAGTGTGCCAAGAAAACATCCCCCACACCATTACACCACCACCACCAGCCTGCACAGTGGTGACAAGGCATGATGGATCCATGTTCTCATTCTGTTTATGCCAAATTCTGACTCTACCATCTGAATGTCTCAACAGAAATCGAGACTCATCAGACCAGGCAACATTTTTCCAGTCTTCAACTGTCCAATTTTGGTGAGCTCTTGCAAATTGTAGCCTCTTTTTCCTATTTGTAGTGGAGATGAGTGGTACCCGGTGGGGTCTTCTGCTGTTGTAGCCCATCCGCCTCAAGGTTGTGCATGTTGTGGCTTCACAAATGCTTTGCTGCATACCTCGGTTGTAACGAAGTGGTTATTTCAGTCAAAGTTGCTCTTCTATCAGCTTGAATCAGTCGGCCCATTCTCCTCTGACCTCTAGCATCAACAAGGCATTTTCAGCCCACAGGACTGCCGCATACTGGATGTTTTTCCTTTTCACACCATTCTTTGTAAACCCTAGAAATGGTTGTGCGTGAAAATCCCAGTAACTGAGCAGAGTGTGAAATACTCAGACCGACCCGTCTGGCACCAACAACCATGCCACGCTCAAAATTGCTTAAATCACCTTTCTTTCCCATTCTGACATTCAGTTTGGAGTTCAGGAGATTGTCTTGACCAGGACCACACCCCTAAATGCATTGAAGCAACTGCCATGTGATTGGTTGATTAGATAATTGCATTAATGAGAAATTGAACAGGTGTTCCTAATAATCCTTTAGGTGAGTGTATGTCAGAATCCAGGTTGCAAATTTAATTTAGAGTTTCTTGTAAGTTTCCTCTCTCTTGCAAAACCAAATTCTCTCATTAAAAACAAATGATCCAGCAATGTTGTTCATCTCCAAACAGCGATCATCAGAGGCATTGTTCATTTATTGGGTCCTTTATTGCTTGTTGTTAATTAATTTGGCTACCATGACTACTTTGGGCTTGAATTTGCAGATTCTGGAAGTAGTTTGTAAGTTAGACAAGCAGTTGAATCGCATTACATCTCACTTAAAATAGAGGCCACTGTTTAGCCCAGTAAATATGGGATGATTTATTGTTTTAATTAAGAAATTTTGCTTACATTTGAATTTGAATAGCTTCTTAATGAGCCATAAAAGGAATATTAGGTTTTTATGAACATCATTGTTTAATAATGTTGTAAAAAATGCATATAACATAGCAGAAATTCTCATAAACAGCAATTAGGTGTGAGCATCTAGAATGTATTTAATTTGTATTTTATATATATATATATATATATATATATATATATATATATATATATATATATATATATATATGTATATGTATATGTATTTTTATTATTATTTTTTTCCTGAAGAAAAGTTGGTCAGCTCATGCCAACAAAATGCCAGGGTGTTGTGGTTGGTTGCCAGGGTGTTGCTAAATGGTAGGTAGGATAATCAGAATACACAACTATTCAGTTCTTAGTGTGTTCTGTCCTGGGTGTTTGCGATGGTGTTCTGGTTGGTTGCTACAGCATTGCTAGAGTGTTCTGGGAGGATGCTATGGCGTTGCTAGGTCATTACTAGGGTATTCTGGGTGGGTGCAATAGCATCGCTAGGGTGTTTTGGGTGGCTACATAATTTCAAGGTAGTTGCTAATATTCAAAGAAGCCTAAATAATATTCATAGTAACAATAATATAATATAAAATGTTGATTAATGTAAATTAAATATAAAATGTTAGTAAATTAAATGCAATATCACATAAGCAACTATACAAATTTATATATATATATATTTAAGTCTAGGCCTTCTGTGTGATTCATACCATTAATAAAACACAGTTTCACAATGAATAAGATGCCGTATTCCATCATACATTACGTGGCAGTCAACTAGTAATACCAACTGACATTTTAAAAACATGTCCACGCAGAACTTGAAATGACACTTAATGCTCAAGCAAGCCTTTAACTGCAGCATGACTGTTGTCAAAAATCATAATTTTTCATATGAATCTACCAAGGAGGTCTATAATACGTGGAAAAATCTATCTAATAATATTTGCGATTTAAATGTTGCTTGCAATACATTTTGTTTCGTCGGGTACACTGTTATGTTGCATTCCATTCAAGTTGGATGTGGGATATTCCTACTTAAAATCTTCGACCATAAATGCATTCCATTCCCCGATATTCGGAACAGCAACGCTCCCGTTAGCTTAGCAGGGTTTGACTCTCATTAGAGATGTCTCCTAGCAACCCAACTGATAAACAATGCTGCAGCGCTAACATTTGTGCTTCAGGTGTATGATTATCAAAAGAGATTATAATGTTTTATAAACCTGTTTCTGCAGGCGTTTGTTAAACAAGCTTTAATGTCATGTAATGTGGAAACAAACTCATTTATCAATATTACTTAATAAAGTGAATGTTTATCACTTACTTTGTATATCTCCCTGAGTGTCAACATGTTTGTGTGACATCATGCACCGGCATCTCGGCGAAATCAGAGTTGAGAATTTCTGCACAAGCCTAAAAGTTGTAATTCTGACTTCAATATGCAGCCATTGCACTTTTCCTCGTAAGAAGTTGTAAAATCCGACTTTCTGGGAGTTTTTCAATTTCTCATTGGCCTTTTCTCAAGTTCAGAGATGCGCAAGGCTCTCAAGAGAGACACCTAGTGTTGCTTCTTCGACACAACGCCTTAGTGAGCTACAGACGGGGAACCTTGTTGCTACATTGTTTCAAGTTAGTTGCTAGGGTGTTCTGAAGTGTTGCTGTAACATCGCTTGGGTGTTTTGGGTGGTTGCTATATTGTTTCAAGGTAGTTGCTAGGGAGTTCTCGATGGTTGCGATAGTGTTGCTAGGTTGTTTTGGGTGGTTGCTATATTGTTTCAAGGTAGTTGCTAGGGAGTTCTCGATGGTTGCGATAGTGTTGCAAGGTTGTTTTGGGTGGTTGCCAGGGATGTAGTGGAGGCTAAACGCACATAAACGCTGTTTATGCACCTCCCAAAATTCGGAAATAGCGTTTACCCACCTCCAAAGTGGGTTTATCCACCTCTAAATTGCGTTTATCCACCTCTAAATAGATAGTTCCTAAGCCATTTTAAATTAAGCTTATGTCGTTTTAGTTTCATATTGTTCATTATTAGTTTCATAGGTTGTTAAACCTAAGACGAAGTATTTCATAATGCGCTGCTGCCAGTGTTTCCCATGCGCGTGCATCGATATTGACTCCTACCAGCTATATACAGCGTGCTGACCTCAAAAATCCAGCTGTATTCTAACAATAACTTAGCTCTCCTTATTAGCTAGGCTCCTTGCATGCTGGCTAATAAGTAATAACTGACAGTGCTGTGTTGGACAGATTTACGCAGCGGTGTTCCATGACGGAGAGAGAGCGCGAAAGGTATGGGTGAGACAGAGAGAGAGAGAGAGAGAGAGAGGGACGAGCGAGAGGTAGCTAGTGCTGCGCGAATGCGCTACGGCTCTCTGCAATCATATAGGCTACGATTTTAAATAGGCTTAGTAAAAAATAAAAAATAAATCGAAAATCAATGTGTGGCAGTCAGCGTTGATATTGTGGCGGGCCGCCACAAATAAATGAACGTATGGGAAACCCTGGCTGCATTACTGTCAGTGTTGACCAATCAGCAGGAAGCAGCAGACTGCATCAAGATTCATCCGTCACTCACTAGCCCAAACGTCTCATGTAAAAATGGATATCCGGCAATTTAAAAAAAAATATGTGGCACCAGATTCATTCTTCTGTCGTTAATCTGCACTATTTTACTATCTAAACTATTTTGATAATCAATTAGTCGGGTTGAGTCATTTTTTAAGACAAAAGTAAAACATTCTTTGATTCCAGCTTGTTAAATGTGAATATGTTCTAGTGTCTTTCCTCTGTGACAGTAAACTGAATATCTTTGAGTTGTGGACAAAACGAGACATTTGAGGACGTCATCCTCCTGGGCTTTTGGGAAACACTGATCCACATTGTTCTGACATATTATAGACCAAACAAATAATTGATTAATCGAGAAAATATTCAACAGATTAATCGACTATGAAAATAATCCCAAATCACTAATCATTATGTACAAGTGCATTGCATTGGAAGCCCTGGATATAAGCCTCCCTCTCTATCTCTCTTAAATATTTTTGTTCTCTCTGTTTTGTCATTTAGTAAACTTTATAGATTTCAACCATATTATTCCTTCTTGGGTCTCTTTAACAAGAACTTAGATTAATGTATGAATTGAATAGTGATTGTGTGACCTATGATGAGGGAACAACCAGTGATACCCTTGGTAGTACCATCAAATGATAGCCTATAGCGAAGTCATCAGGATACACATACACTGCAGTGGCCCACCTTACCGGGTGACCACATCGTGGTCCACCAGAATTTACTTTTTTTACCACTACACCTCTGGTGGTTGCTACAGCATTTCAAGGTAGTTGCTATAGTGTTATGGGTGGTTGCTACAGCATTGCTAGATAGTTGGTAGGGTGTTCTGGGTTGTTACTGCAGCATTGCAAGATAGTTGCGAAGGTGTTCTGGTTGGTTGCGAAATTGTTACTAGGGTGTTTTGTGGTTGCTACATCATTTCAAGGTACTTGCTAGGGTGTTCTGGGTGGTTGCTACATTGTTTCAAGGTAGTTACTAGGGAATTCTGGATGGTTGTGATAGCATTGCTAGGTTCTTCTTGGTGGTTGCTACGGCATTGCTAGGTAGTTTCTAGGGTGTTGTGGGTGGTTGCTACAGCATTTCTAAGTAGGTGGTAGGTTTTCTTTGTGGTTGCTACGGCTTTGCTAGGTAGTTGCTTAGGTGATCTGGGTGGCTGCTTACCATCTATAATATTCTATTAAGTCTAAATTATTTTTTATTTCCATTTTATCATCCACCAGATGAAAATTCCAAGTCAGATCCTTTAGAAAAATTATACCACCCCTCTCCTCAACACACGATTTTGTTATTCATGGTCATAGCAAAAATAACGTGTAACTATTTGCATGCTGAATGTAATATTTTGTTCTTTAAAAGGTTTGTTCAAATCCCTAATGAGCAATAATGTTAGTGCAGACATAAGGACAAAATTGAAGCATCTAGACAGTTGACTGTACAGGGTGCCAAGAGGTGAAAAATTTAACTTGCTTGCCTTTTGGTAGGTTGCCAGGGACCACCTAGTGCAAGAGCACATTAACACCATGAGTGTTGCTCCTGACACCAGAATTATGCTGTCACAGCCTCAGGCTATCACTGAAACACACAGACATACAGTAGAAAGCAGCAATGTGTTCACCCATCTGAGAAGGGAACAGATAGAAAACCAAACAGATGCATATTCATTTACATGCTCACAGCTACATCCTGTGCAGGTCACAGGTTGACCCCGCTCACTTGTTAATACTATCCCTTGTTGAAAGAGTGTTATTTGGCCAAGAGAGATTTTTGGGTGAATCTCATGAAACCAGCCAAGAATTTTCCAAGACTTATTTCACCTGAAAATTAATACAAACTAAATATGAATCCGCATTTTGCTTTAAATAATTTGGTTGAAGAAATCTCCCCCAAAAAGTTGGTTTGTTGGTCTTTGCTGGTTTAAGCTCACAGCCTAGCCAAGCTGGTGCTCACATGGTTTAGCTGGGAGCCCTGACCAGTTGAAATATGCCCCAACCCTCTCCAAAGCCAGTGATGTTATTTCTAATTTCTAATGTAAGTATGCACATTCACACCAGTAATGTAAAAATTTTAAATAAATAAATAATAAAAAAAACAGTAATGGAATGTGAAGTTGTAATTGGAATGTACTTGTGTATTTATATATATATATATATATATATATATATATATATATATATATATATATATATATATATATATATATATACACTCACCTAAAGGATTATTAGGAACATCATACTAATACTGTGTTTGACCCCCTTTCACCTTCAGAACTGCCTTAATTCTACGTGGCATTGATTCAACAAGGTGCTGAAAGCATTCTTTAGAAATGTTGGCCCATATTGATAGGATAGCATCTTGCAGTTGATGGAGATTTGTGGGATGCACATCCAGGGCACGAAGCTCCTGTTCCACCACATCCCAAAGATGCTCTATTGGGTTGAGATCTGGTGACTGTGGGGGCCATTTTAGTACAGTGAACTCATTGTCATGTTCAAGAAACCAATTTGAAATGATTCGAGCTTTGTGACATGGTGCATTATCCTGCTGGAAGTAGCCATCAGAGGATGGGTACATGGTGGCCATAAAGGGATGGACATGGTCAGAAACAATGATCAGGTAGGCCGTGGCATTTAAACGATGCCCAATTGGCACTAAGGGGCCTAAAGTGTGCCAAGAAAACATCCCCCACACCATTACACCACCACCACCAGCCTGCACAGTGGTAACAAGGCATGATGGATCCATGTTCTCATTCTGTTTACACCAAATTCTGACTCTACCATCTGAATGTCTCAACAGAAATCGAGACTCATCAGACCAGGCAACATTTTTCCAGTCTTCAACTGTCCAATTTTGGTGAGCTCTTGCAAATTGTAGCCTCTTTTTCCTATTTGTAGTGGAGATGAGTGGTACCCGGTGGGGTCTTCTGCTGTTGTAGCCCATCCGCCTCAAGGTTGTGCGTGTTGTGGCTTCACAAATGCTTTGCTGCATACCTCGGTTGTAACGAGTGTTTATTTCAGTCAAAGTTGCTCTTCTATCAGCTTGAATCAGTCGGCCCATTCTCCTCTGACCTCTAGCATCAACAAGGCATTTTCAGCCCACAGGACTGCCGCATACTGGATGTTTTTCCCTTTTCACACCATTCTTTGTAAACCCTAGAAATGGTTGTGCGTGAAAATCCCAGTAACTGAGCAGATTGTGAAATACTCAGACCGGCCCGTCTGGCACCAACAACCATGCCACGCTCAAAATTGCTTAAATCACCTTTCTTTCCCATTCTGACATTCAGTTTGGAGTTCAGGAGATTGTCTTGACCAGGACCACGCCCCTAAATGCATTGAAGCAACTGCCATGTGATTGGTTGATTAGATAATTGCATTAATGAGAAATTGAACAGGTGTTCCTAATAATCCTTTAGGTGAGTGTATATATATATATATATATATATATATATATATATATATATATATATATATATATACATATGTGTGTGTGTGTGTATATATATATATATATATATATATATATATATATATATATATATATATACTGAATTGTTTTTAAAAGAATAATTTATACTGATTAAATTTTTATACATATGAAAATGGCATCACAACATAAAAGATCTTAATTTTAGTTAAAAAAACCAACAACATTTCTTACCTTTTCTCCCCAATTTGGAATTCCCAATTCCCAATGCGCTCTAACCTCTATACAGGATTTGAGACCATCAATCCCTGTATCTTATCACATGGTTTCTTGTGCGTGTTACCGTGGAGACTTATTGCGTGTGGAGGCCCACGTTATTTTCCGTAGCCTCCACGCACAACTCACCAAGCGCCCCACCAAGAGCAAGAACCACATTATAGGGACCACGAGGAGGTTACTCCATGTGACTCTACCCTCCCTAGCAACCTAGGGCCCATTTGGTTGCTTAGGAGACCTGACTGGAGTCACTCAGCACATACTGGATTCGAACTTGGGGTGGTAGTCAGCGTCAATACTCACTGAGCTACCATGCCCCCTACTTAAAATGGACATATATGATGGTGTTGGCATTTACGCTCATTTACATTTACTAGAGAGGAAAAAAAACAATTGTGTCTTTTCATCTCACATTTTTTTTTATGACTCTATTGATCAGGTTTAGGTTTAGGGTAGGGGGGTAGGTTTTGTTCATTTGGTAACGTTTAGGTTAATAAAAGCAAGAACATTTTACTTTCACCTTGGAACTGAAAAATGTCACCACAGTCACTTAATGTTCATGACATCAGGCATAAAATAATATAATTTTTTTATTTTCTTTCATTTTGGGGTGAAGTGTAAACTGGATATGTTTTAGTGATGGCTGCATTCAAAACATATAAGATTACTGATGACGAGAAGACTGGATGAGTGAACAACATGTTACTAAACTGTGGTTGTTGGTTGTGTGAAAACAGTGGTTCAGCTCTATGCCCTCTTACCTCTAGACTACTGGGCCATATCTAAAAGCATTCCCACTGGAGCATTACACCACTGTTTATCAGCTGGCATAAGCAGTGTGGAACACAAAGTCAGCATGTGGAAGACATACTACCACTCCATTTGAGAATGCTCAGAGGAATTCAGGTTCACCCCTGTAAAAATCGGGGCAGTGATTGTTGTGACAGCACTGCTAAATCACATGACCATTAAACCTGCAGCACAACAACCTGACAAAAGAGAACTCAGAAAAACAAGAGCAGATCAAGAACGTCTTGCAAGTGCAAAGGGTAAAATCAGGTTGGGTGAAAGACTCTCAGCAACAATTTGTGTTCTGGTTTCACTCTTAAAGGAATCATTTATTAAAAAATGAAATTTTAACTCTAATTTTTTTCAAAATCCCAATAATTTTTACACAAAATATTTCGCAGAATGTTCATTCTGCTTTTTAATACAATGATAGTGTAGGAGCCATTTGTGACATTTATGTTGAAGTTAATTTAATAACCCCTGCTGGTGAATCATGATCTTGCGGCCTTGGAAGGCCTTGGAACAGAAGGAGTTAAATTTGCACACCTGTGCCAATTAGTGGCATAAAGGTAGACAAAGGAGGAATCCATGTGTTGAACAGTTTTTTGGAATTGAACGTTGGAAATGCATGGCCGCCAGCAGGCATATGGTTTTCAATTTATTTACTTGTCGGTTTATTTATCGAGATATTCAAATGCTATACTGGAATAAAACGAACAATTTATTGAAACCCCTGAGGCGTCCGAAGTGACTGATTGGAAGACACTACAGATAGTGAATGTGGAATGTAGCTGTAGAGCTCCAAAATTCACATATAAACACCAGAGAAGTACTCAAATGACTTGTGCACTATGTCCCAAGTCTTCTGAAGCCATTCGCTAGCTATTTGTAAGGCATAGTCTAAATTTGTTGTCTGAAATCTCTGGTTCCAGCTGGTTTTACATCATTGCGTCTCATGGTTTTTGTGACTGATTGCGTTGCACCAAATTTGAATATACATTTATAAAATATACATTTGAATATTTAAAGATGAGTGCGCAAATCACATTTGCACTTCTGTACTTTCAAATGCAATGCACCAGGTTAGACGTCAATGACGATCGATCTGAAGACACACAGAAGAACAAGTTATGTTTCACTTCAAGTCAGATTTGGGGTGGCGTATCCATATTTGCCTCACCATATTTTAATGTACACAAAAGTGTTTGGAACGACAGTGTAAGAAAATGATTTATTTATTTTGTGAACTATTGCATAGCTATTGTTTTACTTAAGTTCATTAAATCTCAATTATACAGTGTATACAGAGTAATAATGTATTAAAAATGTATTTAAAATAATTAAGGATGTTGGTTTAACGTGTTAATTCAGTGTAATTAATTATATAAATCATAATGTTTTAAAATATTTCTCAAATTAATCTTGTCCCCGGACCATAATAAGGAAGATTCCTGGGCAATTCAAGTTTGAAGTACCACCTGTTTTCTCCAGGGGGCAGTAAGCGAAACTTCAGCTTTCAAGGCAACACGCAGCCTATACAGAGAAAAAACCAACCCTTCAGCACAAGATAAGAACGAGTTCTTGCATTCAAAACACAGCTTGATGGAGCGCAAATATGAATTTAGGGATATCAGCACGTTCGTTGATAATAAAGCATAAAAAATTAATTTTTTGGACCAACTATTGGACAAATTCCTGTCTGTCAATCTCTCCGCGAACGTGCGAAGCGCTGTGGTGTTCGGCATCGAAGAGTTGCTTGACAGTAGCAGCAAATGACAGCTGAGTGGAGACAATGCCCAAACGAAAGTGCAAATTTACAGAAGATTTGCACAAATAATCCCCATGCTTTCGTCCAGGTCGAGATCCGTGGGAAGCAGAATGTATGACATGTAAAGCTGCACTTATGTGTCAGTTGCTAATCAAGGTGCAAGTGATTTAGAAGCACACATTAGCTTTGCGAAGCATAAAGTGTCGGCAAAAGGTGAAAGTTCATCAGGTAAATTAACAAACTACTTTGCTATCACATTGCTATCACATTGCTTCATTTTCCATGACCATTCAAAATAATAGTAAATGACGGTATATATATATACAGTATATATATGTGTGTGTGTGTGTTATGCTAATAGAGTGTATTTTTCATTGTATTAAAGTTTGCATTCATAGAACCCTATTAACCCTACTATTTGATCCTGTCTGCATCCTCTCTCTGTTCTAATTGGCCGGCTGCCTGGAGAAGTCGTACAGGGTGAACAAGGGGTGGTTTCAAACGAGGATGGCTCATCTCTGAAGAAGATAATGCTTTTATTTTGTGTTAGAAACCTTTAACAGTTTGTAAAACTAATTCTAAGAGTGAACAGTTGCAACAGTTAAATCAATTCGACTTTTCAAAGATAATGTTGAAAGAAAACTCGTGGGTGGTTGCTAGGTGGTCGATTACTAGTCAACATCTTACTCCCACAACTTAATTATATTTGTATCTGTAAATATGGCTATAAATTGTAAATCTAGGAAATACACATTACATATTAAATCATCTTTATTTGAGGGCTTTTCTACTGAGCCCCTTAGAGGACAGGGCGCGATTTGAAATCGTTTTTCGTTCCCTTGCAATAAGTCATGCGTGGCATCGCAATAGTTTTGTGTTCCTTCTCAATAAACGTACTATGGTTTTTCTAAAGTAACCATATTTTAACCTTGGTATTTATAGTAAAGCCATAGTAATAATACATTAATTATATTAAAATAATCAATTAAAACTATGGTAATAAAAATATAATGTTGTGGTTATTATGGTTTTACTAGAAGTATTTGCAGAAAAACTATAGTAACCATAATAATTACTAAGGTTAATCTATAGTACAACCTTCAAGCTAGTCTGTGGGCTGGGTTAACAAAAGTGTATTAAATCGAGACCATATTTAAATTTTGGGTATTTAGAAAAGAAGTGTGCATTTTTACAAAGTAATCATGCAAATACATGATGATTGACCATATATAAAACGCAATCATAAACCAAGATCAAACGCAGGTGGTAATTAACTAATAATTAATTTTGCCTGCTAAAAGTGCCAGTAGTTAGCATGTACTCTCTAGTTTCATTAAAGAAATTATGCAGATCAGGCAACCGTGCAAACACGCCCTTAAAATCTATGCTGAATGCAGTTTGCATGAAATGATGTCAATCTTGCAGGTCAGTCCAGGTTTTAATTATTTTCTTCGTTACTCAATAATTATTTCAACTCAACTCAACCTTTATTTATAGAGCACATTTATAATAACAGGAGTTGACCCAAAGTGCTTTACAATACACATTTCTGTCACAACATAATATGCATAATATACCCTTATGTAAATACTAATAAATACCTGAGCCTAAAATCTATATCCATAATTAAAATGTATTCAAAAGCAAGAGTAAAAATGTGTTTTTAATGCAGATTTAAAAAGGCAGAGCTTCAGAGCTGTCCTGATATGAAGCGGAAGCTTGTTCCAGAGTTTGGGGCCTACAAAAGCAAATGCACTATCACCCTTCAATTTGTAGCAACAACGAGGAACTTTCAGCAGAAGTTGGTCAGCTGACCTAAGTGCTCTAGTAAGAGAATAAGGGACAAAAAGGTCACAGAGATATTGAGGCGTGAGACCAGATAGAGCTTTATGCATAGAGTGGAATTTTATCCAAGGGAGCCAGTGTAGGGATGCTAACACTGGAGTAATGTGGTCAAACTTTCTGGACCCTGTAAGGAGCCTAGCGGCCGCATTCTGGACCAACTGTAAATGGGACTAAGCAGTTTGAGTCCGTCAAACTGAGTAAAATTGAGTGTCGTCAGCATAGCAAGGAGAAGACATGCCATATCTCTGAAAGATTTAGGCCAGTGGGTGCATGTACACAGAGAATAGTAAGGGTCCTAGAATTGACCCTTTAGGTACCCCACATTATAGAGGAACCGATGTAGAGGAGACGATTTCTAAGTTGATAGAAAACGTACTTCCTTTCAAATAAGAGGCAAACCACTGATTTGATTAATTAATTAGTGCTGGCATTAGTGTTGTCACGGTACCACAATTTCAGTAGTCGGTACCAGTAAATTTGTACAATTCTCGATACCAGTTTCGAGACCACAGCATATATATGCTTATATGACAATATGCTATTGAACACCCATTTAGCCTATATAAAAGTTACATAATAATAAATGAAAAGAAATCCATAATTTCTTCAAGTGTTTCTCAACCAAGGATGCATTTCTTAAGTGTTTTTTTAAGTAGTGCCCTGCTGAAATCTGTTTTATTCTTTACCAAATCATGTTTTATGTTTCATACTGTGCTCTGGTACCAGATTGAGTCAGTGCTCGGTCCTACCTGTACTGATGAAAACACTGGTATTGTTACATCTTTTTTTATTTTAATATAAACTTGGTACCAAATTACCAGTACTTTTGACAACACTAGCTGTCATGATCAATAAAAATGCACACAAGCATCTCTTTTAAAAACCAAAAAATCAGTTTCACCATCTTCTTTACTCAACTTACTGGACTGGATTTAGGTAGATTTTTGTGAATGTAGCGCAATCTATAATGAATCTAATTTACATAAATGGGAGACATGTTTGCACAGAGTAAAGTGATAATGATAGAGCAATAACAACACACAGTCTTACAGAATCTTGAGAATTAAGATACTCTGATTAAAACTCGAAACTTCAGTTCCCATTCATCACAAGTTAACACCAAATCCAGCCCTCTAGCTAACTAATTTAAAATCGTTACCAGTCAAGGGCTCTGATTTATACAGTTCCAAACCAATCTTGGAGTCAAATGAAATTGGGTAATTTCTCAACAGACCGTACCCTCCAGTGGCAGCTAGTAATCATGGTATGATTATCACTGATTCTGTGTTTTGCGTCTGCTTGAGTTTTCAATTGACAGCGAAATTTGTGGACACTGACCGTGATGGGAATGAGCTTCTCTGCCCCACAACTATCGAAATGCTCACTTCACATGGTAGAAAACATCCCCCGAAAGTATCACTAATGTGGGAGCCACTGTGCAAAGAAAGTCCAGAATAATTGGCTCAGTGGGGTCTTCTTTTATTTCAAGTCAAGGGATTCAAGGGCAACAGATGTGGCAAACTTAGAATTGCGTATGATTGTATGCAAAGTTTATTTTTATTTATTTCTTTTTTGTACTAGACACTCATTATTTGTATTTGTAATAGAAAGAGACATGCCGTGGGACGACACGTCATGTTTGCTGCTCCCATGCGCTGATCAAATGATAGCCAGCGTCCATAGCCATGTTTGAATCTTATATTCTCCTTGTTTCTGAGTCTAAGCTTTGATGTTTGTTTCTAATGCCTGGAGCTGCATGGATATTGCTGGATGGATTGTCTTAATGTGTCAGCCAATGCTGTTATCACTTGTTTTAGATTTTGAGAATATGGAAAAGTGGTAAAGGCATAGGTTGTGAGATATATTTTCTCACATAAAGAGCATTTATGTAGATGCACAATCTTACACTGGTTATATACAACGTATGTGATCAAGTAAACATCTTTAACTGATTTTTGGGAGAGGGTAAAGTCATAAACCAACATGGGAAATCAACATGTTGCTTTTGAAAGTTTGCATACCCTGAAATGACAACATGATCACACAGGAGATCGGAACACATGTTGTTTTCAATACATCTGGTACCCAAGAGTAGGACTCACTGACAAGCGCCATCTCCTATCAGACATTTTTGCTTTGGCTCTAGTGTGTTTACCTTCCCCTGTGGCACGACCAGAAGCATGTTGCGTCAGTACCGTGAGAGACCTAGGTTCGGATTCCACAATAAAACCAGGAAGTAATAGTGTTTGCATAATCAGAGCTTAGTGATGTTGCATATTTCTATATAACATTACATTTTTACTCCACTGGTGGTTAGGCTTAGGGGTTTAGTTTGGGCAGCTCAGTTTATAAACTATGCAGTTCTCTTAACTGTATTATAAAGCCTGTACAGCTGAAAAGAATTCGCTTCACATGTCGCTTTGGCGCCCCTCCATGGACATTACACCCGCCCGCCTTCTCGGACCTGGGAGGGAGACAAGGGGAGGGAAAAGCAGCAACAACATCAAAAAACGAGAGGGAAAGGCCAACACGGAGCGACAGCGGGAAAGAAAGAGGAGAGAGAGAAAAATATACACAAACATCATTCTCTGATACACCGTAGCCTGGTCCTGATTCATTCCTCCACCCTCTATCATAGGCAGTCCTCCAGTTCCTGGTGGACAGAACGCCCCATCGCGTTTTGGTGGTAGGTAGGGGTCTCCTCCGCCCGCAGCAGCGATTCTCCCGCTCCAGCCTGTCTGTAGTGAGTCCCTCCACGACGGTCTTCCCTTCAACCCCGCCTTGTTTTAGCGGCCGGTAGGGGTCTCCTCCACCCCTGGCTTCGGCCCGACCACTGCAGGCAGTTGGTAAGGAGCCCCTCCTCCCCTCGTGATTGCCGGTCGTTCCACCACTTTCAGGCATCATCACGGCCCGCCCCCGCCCTTCTCCTTGTCACAAACTCCCTTTTGGCACCACTCTGTGAACATTTTAGCTGGAAGCTTATATGTGCCAATAGGTTCAACAGCACTTTCTGCTTTGACCACCTGGAGCAGTGATTAAAATTTCGGTAAGCACAGACCAATTTCAGCTAAAGAACTTTCGATCTACTGTTGCCGAATTTACAGTGTAATCAGTCGGCATAAACTTTAAGCAAAAAACAAAACAATCGTCAATATAGATTTTTGCTTCCATTACCCATATTTTGTGTTGCATGGAAACCTTAACTGATGGCTATTTCAGTGTGCTTTGTATTTCGAAGTGTAATGTTTTCTTGTAATGTAAAAAATACCACAATGGGCAATCCAGACCGAGAACAACGACAAATGTAACTTTAGTTCAGGCTCAACTTGTGCACAACTGGAAGCAGTTAATTATATTAACGAAACTAACCTCAGGTCATCGCTTCATGCCATCTACCCTGCTCTTTTTACTTGGACTAGTAAACAACTACCTACAACATCTTAGCAAACATATAGTGATACCTTGACAACCTCCCAGAACACCCTAGAATCACAGAGGCGAGTTTTGCACTGGCAAGCACCAAATCTATTTAATTGTTATTTTCATGTTAATGCCAACTCAATCTATTCATTTGTTTTAGCTTATTTCATCTGCATTTGCAATGGCTGTACTTGTTAATGTTCCAAAATACAGGAAATCTGAATACTTACATGGCCATTATCATCTTAGTTGTCCGAGAAGTGTTTCTATGTACGATTTCGATTCAAATGTGTTGCAGATGTGCCAATTAGCAGGCAGATCTTTGCATTTGCCCACAGGTCAAACAACAACAGAGCTCAGCAAGCTCCATCCAGTAATATTTTTATTTTATTTATTTATTTGCAGCAGACGTCAAACCCAAGTGGAAAATGAAGGACTTTTTATGGCCAAGAAAATTCACATCATTAATGTATTGTACTGCAAATAAAAAATAAAGAAATAAATAGGATTAAAAATAAAAAAATGTAAAGTTGAAAGGTTTGTTCCAGTCAAACAACATTTGACATGCTGTGCTGAGAATCACATCCTTTTAAATACTTTTCGTTATTTTCTCTACAATCCTAATGCTTCTAATTGTCACTTTTCAACATATCTGCTGTGGAGAGAAGTTGTTGCAGCATCACTCCAGTAAGTGCTATTCTAGAAATGATAGAAATCTTGGCTCATATGCTTCTATAAGTAAACATACAGTTGTCTTTTAAGTGTCCCCTTAGTAAACATACCAGTGCTTGAGGACATATCACATATATCCCCTTTGGAACATTTGTCAAGCACTGCTATTTCTAGACAAACACTCATAGAATGAATGCATGTATAAAATAACGCATGACGTGATGCATGTTAAGGGTAGAAGGAAACCATAACCATTTTAAAAATATACCCTGCAAAAAGTCATTTTTTACACTGTTTTTCTTTCTTTTTCTTATTTTCAGTATAAATATCAAAACATCCTTCAAACAAGATATATATGTACTTGATGAGAGATCTACCAACATTTATTGATACTTACTGGTGGCCAAACGTTTAGAATAATGTACATATTTTGCTCTTATGGAAAGAAATTGGTACTTTTGTTCACCAAAGTGGCATTCAACTGATCACAATGTATAGTCAGGACATTAGTAATGTGAAAAATGACTTTATTATTTTTTACTTAAACTACTTCAAAGAATTCTCAAAAAAATGTCTCAATGACAGCTTTGCAGATATTTGGCATTCTAGCTGTCAGTTTATCCAGATACTCAGGTGAAATTTCACCCCACATTTCCTGTAGCACTTGCCAAAGATGTGTCTGTCTTGTCGAGCACATCTCACGCATATTACAGTCTAACTGATCCCACAAAAGCTCAATGGGGTTAAAATCGTAACACTCTTTTCCAATTATCTGTTGTCCAATGTCTGTGTTTCTTTACTCACGTTAACCTTTTCTTTGTTTTTCTGTTTCAAAAGTAGTTTTACTTTTCAATTCTTCCCATAAGGCCTCCTGAGTCTTCACTTTACTGTTGTACATGAAACTGGTGTTTAGCGGGTAGAATTCAATGAAGCTGTCAGCGGAGGACATGTGAGGCGTCTATTTCTCAAACTAGAGACTCTGATGTACTTATTCTCTTGTTTAGTTGCACATCTGGTCTTCCACATCTCTTTCTGTCCTTGTTAGAGCCAGTTGTCCTTCGTCTTTGAAGAATGTATTGTAATTCTTTATATGGAATATTATTATTATTATTATTATTTAGCAATTTCAAGCATTGTATCGCCTTCATTCCTCAAAGCAATGATTGACTGAGGAGTTTCTAGAGAAAGTCGTTTCTTTTTTGCCATTTATTGACCTTAAGACATGCCAGTCTATTGCATACTGTGGCAAATCACAAACAAACACAAAGACAACGTTAAGCTTACTTTAACAAACCAAATTTCTTACAACTGTGTTTGATATAACAGAAAGTGATTTTCTAGTACAAATTAACAATTTATTTTGATTTCTCAAGGATAAGGTGTTGGAGTGATGGCTGCTGTCTAGATTTGATGAAAAATGACATTTTTCAAATAGTGATGGTGCTGTTTTTTACATCACTAATGTCCTTACTATACATCTGTGATCAGTTGAATGCCACTTTGGTGCATTAAAGTACCAATTTCCTTCCGAAACAGCAAAATCTGTACATTATTCCAAACCTTTGGCTACCAGTTTATACAAGGGGTAATTTTGAGTAATTTTGTAGTTGAGGACTCTAACACATAAGAAAATAAGTAATCAATTACTTGTAATCAATTTAAATAAATATTTAATTTCATAATTTGAACCAGTTTTTCTTATTAAATAATGAGCACTATGCATAAACAACAACATCTAGATTCAAAAATGACAAAATTAATGTGCACATACAGTAAAAGCATACATTCCAAGTCTTATGAAACTACACTGCCTGGCCAAAAAAAAAAAAAAGTTTTACTTGGTCATGGAAAAGTTACAGTGAACTTTTCAGTGTTTCAGATGGAGCGAATTAATGGCCTGCATTAAGCAAACAAAACAACTAAGGAGATTGCTGAAATCACTGAAATTGGGTTAAGAACTGTCCAACGCATTATTAAGACCTGGAAGGGTAGTAGTGGTGAACCGCCAGCTTCGTGGAAGAAATGTGGTCGAAACAAAATCTTGAATGATCGTGATCGGAGAGCACTAAAGCTCTTGGTGAAGTCACATCATAAAAAATCGACAGTAGAACTCACGGCTATGTTTAATAATTAAAGTAAGAGCATTTCCACACACACAAAGAGATGAGTACTTACAGGATTGGGACTAAACAACTGTTTCACCACAAGAAAGCCACCTGTTAGTGTGGATAATCTGAAAATGTGCTATGGAGCATAAATATTGGACTAGAGCAATGGAAAAAGGTCATGTGTTCTGATGAGTCCAGATTTACCCTATTCCAAAGCGATGGGGGTGTCAGGGTAAGAAGGGAAGCTCATGAAGCGATGCACCCATCATGCATAGTGCCCACTGTACAAGCCTCTGGAGGCAGTGTTATGAACTGGGGTTGCTTCATTTGGTCACGTCTAAACTCAGAAACATTATGCGGCAATAAAATGAAGTCAACTTGCTGTCTGAATGTACTGAATGACCAGGTTATCCCATCAATGGATTTTTTCTTCCCTGATGGTACGGGCAAATGGTTCAGGGAGCATGAGGAATCTCTTTCACACATGAATTGGCCTCCACAGATTCCTAACCTTAACCCCATTGAAAGTCTGGAGAAGACTTTTGGGGCTTTTCCACTGCATGGTACAACTCACCTCGACACTGCTCGTTTTTTGGGGGGTTTTCCACTGTGGATAGTACCTGGTACCTGATACTTTTTTGTACCACCTCGGTCGAGGTTCCAAGTGAGTCGAGCCGATACCAAATGTGACGTCAAAATCCTGCAGATCACTGATTGGTCTGGGAGAATCGTCACCACCATTATCACTGGATTTCCGACACGAGACATCAACCCACTAGTTTTAAAGTTAGTAACAGCGATAGCAGTATAATTTGTTAATTCAACTTTCGAAGTGTGAAAAAAGTAATGGCTGTGCGCAAAACCACGCCATGGTCAATAAACGAGGTGCCGACGGTCCACTCATTAGCGATGAGCAAAACGAAAAATTCTCTCAGGAAGTGTCTCAGCTGTTGTCTGCACATGGCTACCAAAAAAACGTAAAATGACTACAGAACTATCAAGGAAAAGTGGAAGTGGTTCGACCAAATGGACGGTATCTTAACCGCCGAGCAATGGGAGGGAGAGTGCCCTGGACTGGCGTTGATTCACGATGGATGATGGCATGTTTTGTTATGTTAACTCTATATTCTGCTTGAAAGCTTCACTTTATTTAGTTGACCAGCTACTGGAATCATGCTCCTGAAACAACCAGGCCAATTTAACTGTTACACTTGTGTTAAATCACCATGCAACAACTTCTTTATGCAATACAATGAGCTAGTAGCTAACAGCTAGCGGTCATGTTATTGTTTTGGTCAGTTTGTGTTGTTCTTAAGATGATGTCACGATAGTAGAGGCGGCGCAACTATGACGATCAGCATATAATCCCACCCACTTTGAGGTGGCACTAAACTGCAATGGAAATGCACGCTCAGAAATGTAAAGCGAGTAGAGTTGAAGCAAGTAGAACCGTAACATACAGTGGAAAAGTGCCATTTATGGAGTGGTTCGACTCTCCCGTCAACAATACAAAATCTCGGACAAAATTGAATACAACTCTGGACAGAAATAAATGTTGTTGCATGAGGTCGTCGAAGCAATGCTATGACAAAAGCGTGCTGTTATCAAATCTAAAGGCAGTCCAACTAAATATTAGAGTATAATAATTTTTTTTGGGCCAGGCAGTGTATACAATCACTATTAATAATGACAGAATTTTCTTTTTGGGTGAAGTATTCCTTTAACAATGTCATGCGTCCACAACACCAACCAGCGCATAGAGTTGCTGCCCACAAAAGGCAAAGGCACATAGAAACTTCTAATTGAAATATTCAAATAGTGTAAAAAGTTTCTTTGAAAACGAGACTTACCTTTTTGCTTCTCAAGTAAACGTACCTTGTTTTTAAGGATATTTTTTACTGGAACGAGAGTAAAATACTGATTAAGAAAATTATTTTTGCAGCAGATTTCCTCATACTAGGCCTCATCATGTAAATGAAACTTCCTTCTGACTATGAGAAATAATAGATCATACACACATTGTTATGGTGGTTCATGCTCTTCCAATCATGGTTTCTATTCCACCCCCCAAAAAAAAAAATCTTGAAAGAGAATCACGCTGCTCTGTTCTTTCAAAGAAACTATCAAAAGTGTCTTGTCTTGTTTTGCACACACAGGGATATGATAATGAGTTTTGATTGCTGATATGAAATCAGAGTGTGTGCGGTGACATTTTAGACACACGTATCCTCTTTTGTCTTCGACACAGTTAAGATCCGCAGTCAGGCAGGTGATTTGCTTTTCAAATGCAGCCAGGCCTCATAAAACCACGGCGTTTTTGTTACAACGAAACAGTACCCTGCTAAATACAAAAATTCAAATCAGCATGTTATTCCAATGCTGGTCTAGGCTGGTTAATGCTGGTTAGTGCTGGTCTCGATGAAACTGGTTGGCCAGAGAAGTCTTGCTGGTTATGCTGTCTTGGTAATTCCGAGTATGTTGCGTTCAAATGCTTTGATGTCAGACAGAACATGAAACATGGATGACGGCAAGTCCATTCATACATATTTTTTTGAGGATCTTTTATTTTGACACCAGTTTCACCAATACTGTATTGTTATTCAAATAGCCTACAAGCTATTTTAATGGTGTGGGAATGTATAAGATGCATTAAATGGTTGCTTTATGCATTTAAATGAATATGACCGAAAAGGAAAGCACTAACATTTAGCTTTATTTAGAAAAAAAATAATAAAACATGTCTGTGGCATGGGGGCGTGGTCATGTGTCAGTCTGCGGGAGAGAGAGAGAGCGGTAAGGCTTGTCAAATGGTTTGTAATTACCTCTAACACCTGTGTCTCATTATAGTGATACGGAGAAAGACATTTAAGGAACGCCAAGTGTCGAGAGAGGGTGAGAGTGTCCAGAAAGCACGACAGCCGAGAGAGTGTGTTCCAAGAGTGCTCACACACATATATATATATATATATATATATATATCTTTATAAAAGAATATTGAGTTGTTATCGACGGTGACCGTCGATTCTGTGTTTAAAAAAGGGGAATAATAAAAGGACTCACCTTGACCCTGCCTCGTGGTCTCCTGACTCCTCCATTGCTCCAATCAAACCAGTTCACAATGTCATTCTCTACATTAGCCATACTCCCCTCTAATATTGACTACTTCCAACTCGGAATCTCGGGTAACAAATTTATCTCCAAGTTTCCCAATTGTAATTACGACTTGAGGGGTCGTTCATATGCAACTTCCGAGTGAGAAACTTGTATGTACAAATAATTCCGATAGCAAGTGAAGGCAGCATTATGCTAGTTGTTACATGTTGTGTAACAGGATGCAACACAGAAAATGTCATTTATTTTTTTTTTCTTAGCACTAGTCAATAGGTTCATGCACATTTACATGCACACCAAAATGCTGATTACTTTCTAAAATCAGCTTATTTAAAAAATCTGACAAGGAAAGAAATCTGCGTTTACATGACATTTGAAATAATCGTGTCATTCTCTACATTTGACATCAAACCGTGAAGAGGCATGCACACAACACGTGCGCACATTGGATGAGCCGGTAAGAACATCAGGTAAGGTGTTTACATGGCACACAAAATCAGCATAATGGGCAAACATCTACCATGTCGATTGGGTTATTCCTGAGCCATTTATGGCCTTTATGCTGATAGAGGAACACAGTTTATTGCATTTACATGTCAGCTTACTAAGCATAATAAGTGCATGTAAACGCACTCGTTGTTTGAGGTTTCTAACTTCTCTCAAAAGTTAAGGTCTTAACTTATGTTTAACTTACAGTATGTGGGTATGTGATTTCTCTGAAAAGAAGACAAAATAGCTGATAAATGTATCTCGATTTAGCATGTTTAGATATTAACTGGAAAACAAGACAAAAATACTAAATACTAAACAGGATTGCCTACCTGGCAACCGCATTTAGCATCAAAGCATCACCATCTTGAATCCTGCGTTATGTTCTAATCTGGCTAGATGTCAAGATTTATAGTGAATAAGGACTTTTCATCATTCTCACCCAAAACTGATCGATGAAATTGAATTATCATTTTGGACGGACTGTCACTTTAAGGTGCTCCAAACAACCACTCAGTGTTAGTATTCTTTTATTTATATATATATAAAGGAAGCACCTCAGAATTCTTAGAATCTTACACGGTTTAACTATCTTGGCAACGTAATGGTTTCTTAACATCTGAGTGAAACCGAGCAGCGTCATCCTTTTATGGTGTGTCTAAACAGTTTGCTATATCAATGTCTGTATTTAGTCTCCGATACAATAGTGTTTTGAAAATCTGACTGGAGCACTCAGAGTTCGCAACGGCCCATTGGTGACTCAATGGCATGTAAAAATAGAAACAGAATAGTAAGCTGTTTGACTTGGCAAGCTCTCTTTCCATGGTGAAATACATTTCATAGTTTGCAGCACATCGTTTCCAATGATACGGGAATGTGTTTCATATCTGGGCTGTACTCCATCAACTCACTTGACAGTCAGCAGAACTACATTTTTAGTATGTAGTACCATCAACAACACTAAAACACATGTAGACTACTGTGTGTAATGCGAATGGAAAATTATTGGACCACTTTAGCGCACTGTAATTTAGTCCAAAAACATACGTTGTCTTCACATACCAACCGCAGTCCAAATGACCTACTGGTATAATACGTAATTAACCCTTAAATGCATGCAAATTTCACCAAACACTCATCTTTACAGACCCAGCTTGTATATATCTATCAAAATGAAAAGCGTCACATTTTAAAATGATAAATTATGTCAAATATTAAAATTAAATATATATTGATATATTTTTATGTTTTATTTTTCTTAGATCAAAGAGATATATGTGCATCACACAAGAGGGTCAGGAGCTGCATTTAATGTTCACATCAACCTTCAGAATGGGGAAAAGATATATATTATATTTAATAAAATAAATCATATTTAATTGAATAAAGGACACACACTCAAACACATACAGGTCAGCTGCCCGTAATTCTCTCCCTCTCGAACTGTCGTCACCGGCCGCCTTTTTCCCTCGCGCGCCCCATCAGGTTGATTGGGGACCGGGGGCGTGCGTCATTCCAGCCCGGCCCCACCCCCCTCCACTCTACAGACAGCAATTCAGTTGTTTTGCATTCAACTGTATCAGCATCTGCATTTAAATAAGTTATATATTGCTACTCTCATTGACTTTTACAAAGGAATATTAGGTCCGGCTTACGTATTATGAATTCTGACTCTGGCTCTGTTAAGCATTCCCAAGATAAAGCATAATCACATTAGGCATTACACCGCTGTGATGCTAAAGATTAAAAGTCGAACACTTTCTCGAATTAGAGACGACGAAAGTTTTAAACATTCTTTGCTGTCCTTTCTGTAAGCACCTCGGGGAGACGCTGATGTATGCAATAATATGTTTACCTTGAGCCGGCTGTCCCCCTGTTTAATATTCAACAAATCTAATTTGCAAAGCATACAAGATAGCACCTGTTCTATTCGGGTTAGCAGCCTGTTGTCACAAATTATAAGCTTTAGGGAAATGTATGAAGTGAAACCTTGACAAAATAGTAAAGCATGAGCTTAATGCCTTGAAACACTTTAAGAACTTTAAGAAAGACTTTTAAGCATACGATGATGCACAGAATATCTGCCTATATAGTACTATTTAAACAAGTATTACACTACTAATCCACTGCATTAAAGTTAAGCCACACACCCTAATTAGTCTTTTATCCAGTGTGTAAGGCGAATAAAACATGAATCGTGTTCAGGAGTTCTTTGGAAGTTTTAAAACTCTGAAGTTGTTCCCTGTGGTTCACTTTGCATTAAGATTAGCTTTACCAATGTATCAAAACTTTCTTGGAAGGTTCTCAGACTGTGTTAATCTCACATGTGTAACACCTCAGGAAGATAGTTACTTGGGTTTTAACTTTACTTTATAGTTACTTGGGTTTTAACTTTTGTTATGTGAACAGTTTGTCCTTATGTGTCAGGTGAGGACATTTATTGACCGATTTTTTTGGTCAACATGACAACGAAATCAATGTATTAATGGGTGAAACAAGATATTCAGTGGGGAAAAATCTTTGATGGAAGATTAAAAAGATTTTACATCACATATAAAGTTCTTTTATAGTCATAATATAGTTTTACATGACCTTTTTCCACCCTGTCTCTGGCCCTTCAATACACGCTAAGACTTCAATATACACTCCCTCTAGTTATGACTAACATAATTGCAGAGCAAATTAATTATAATAATAATAAACTTCAGCGATTGATTTTAAGGATGTTCTGTCGGCCAGAAAAATGGTGCCAGCATACATTGTAAAACATGGACTGTAAAGCAACACCAGTCGAGAACCACTTCTTTTAATACAGGCATCACTGCCTATAGCAGTTTGAAAAGTTGTTGCATTTTAAAATTAATGAAAAAAAAAATGGAGAAAATGGAGGAAGCATTACGAACGCATTATGCAAGCTTCCCACTTATTATTTCTCCAGAGGGCTTCCCAAATCAAACCATAGTGAGATGTTTACAAGGCCGAGACACCTACTGCCGTTGTGCTTGATTACACTGATTGTGTCTAATTGACAGATTTATGTGGCCTGAGTGTCTCTCGCTCAGCCTGTCCTCTCGTGGTGAGGTCAATTTGTTTATTAGCCGTCTCTCAGCATGCCAGCCAGGGAAATCAACTGGTGTGGGCTTCACGCAGAATTCTGTTTGCAGAAAATGAAACCTTGGCTCCAGGTAACCGGAGATGTTTAGACTGACACAAACAGGGTAACTATTCTTCAAAGGGTTTCTCAATTAAAGGTGGGAATTATTTCAGATGGGATACAGAGCAAAATGATATTCATGATTCATGTTCTATTTTTATCTGCTCAGTCTTCATGTTAATTATGTAAGATGTTTGTGTAGAATTTCCTCTGTTTTTTAATGAAGAAATGTGCAAAATCTGTCAAGAAGATGTCCGCGTCATATCACCACAAACCCATAACAATGCATTTTCACTATATAAATAATTAATGATATATTATTTCAATTGTAACGCTTTTATACTTCAGTATTAATGGTACTCCCTTTGTGCAGATTTCATAAAAATCATAGTGTTATAGCATTTTACTGAAATACAATAAAATGTACCGCAATATAGTAAAATGAATCTTGAGCAGGGAGGTTCACTGACATTTTGGGGGGCAGGGGCTCAATTGGAAAAAATGGGCACTTCTCATAATAATTTATTTAAAAAGAAATGTTTTAAGCAAAACGTTAAATATATTAGCAAACTCTGACTTCCTTACCAATTTATTTTAATTCCCTCACACTCACGCAATTGTTTAATACTCAACAGATTTCTACAAAATAATCAGTTCACACAGAGATCATGGTCTTTTTTAGTATTCACTAGGTTTATCACAAGAGCAGCAACAGCAGAGGAAACTGTGCCATAATGTGCATGTTTTCTATGCTACTAGTTTCAAACATATATTTAGAATAAATGACTGCACCAAGGAGAGGGACATAGTTTCACTAATAACGTGTTTATTTTGCACAAGGCAATAAATCGTTTTGGCGTTATGGGAATACACCATATGCTTTATGGGTGATATGCTTTAGTTATTTTGTTTATCCTAATCACCTGCAGTGCCTTGTCAAATGTATGCAAATGTGTGCGTTTTAATTAGTTAATGCCGAATTTGCATATCAACGTGGCAATTGTGATGACGTTATTAGACACACAAATTTGACTCTATCACCTGTAGTGTCTCTATTAAGTACAGTACATTAGCCTGTATGGCCATGATATATTGCCTTAGCTAAACTGTAGCTAACTTATTACATTAGCTAGTAGCTCATGAGTCATGCATGTTAGCAATACACAAGTTAACTATATTTGGATTTTGGCTAATTAGCAGTAAATTTGAGGTACTGGTAGCTTAGTCTTTTGTTCATCACCACTCACCTTCACACAAGACAAGAAAAACAACTGGGACGAGCTGGGAGGGGCTGCTGTGTGTCTGATGTGCTGATGTGTGCTGAGAGAGAGAGAGAGAGAGAGAGAGAGAGAAGGAGGGAGGGAGGGTGGGCTTCGGAACTCGACAAAATCTTATCTCCTGACCTTTTTTATTCAGTAAATATATTTGTTTGACAGGGAAGCTGTGCGCAAACAGGAATATATATATATTCATTTATTTAAAAAAATTAATTAAAAAAAAAACACCCCAGAATAAAGGGCACTTTCTCTCTAGGAAGAAAAAGGGCAGGTGCTCAAGCACCCTTTGATAAGCCCTCTATGTATGCACGTGCCTGATCTTGAGAATGCTAATTTCAGATAAATGAGAATTACAAAGGAGAAAAAAACCCGAAAAACTCTAAATATGCGGACGCATTACGGTAATGAGAATTTGACCAGATAATTGGGGTTTATTTTCACAAAAATAAAGTTACATTGCAAAACCCACAAATAAATAAAAAAAAAAAACAAATCCTGGTCATATTTCACCGAAAAAAAACAAAAGAAAGAATTTGCATTTTCATAACTGGAATGTGAATTATACATTTCTGTAATACAGTAAAAAGTACTGTTTTACAGTAATCTTGAAAATGCTAATTGAAAATAATGAAAATTACAACAAAAAACTTTTCATAATACAAATATAATAAAAATAAAATAGTTATAATTTGTAAAGTCTTCATTCAATATTTATTGTTCTGTCTTGTTATGCTGATTTCAACACAGATCATTGAATTGCTGTTTTTCTTTTTTTTTTTTTCCTGTAATACAGTTAACAAAGTACTGCACTATGCTAATAGTAATCTTGATCATGTTCCATGAGAATAATCAAAATTAAAAAGAAAATCCTCAAAAGTAAAACAACCAGACGTAATAGGGTAATGAGAATTTGGGGAGGAAAATGTGGTTAATTTTCTTTAAAATATTGTCACAATGCATTTAAAAGAATTTAAAAATCTGCATCTTTCACCCTAAAACCAAAATAATACATTTTCATTATTGGGGAAAAAAAATACATCATCACAGTAATAATAATATTGTGATAATTCTCATTGAGGATAATGAGAATTGCAAAAAAAAAGTCAAATGTACAGATGCATTCTGGTAAAGAGAATTTGGGTAGGAAAGTGTGGTTTATTTTCATTTAAGTAATTTTACAATGGCTTAATTATTGTGAAATACATTTGCTTATTTGTGTCTAATTTGTCTGATTTTAGGGTTAAATATAAAGTTTTCGTGAGATTCACCTTTTTAGTTTTGGCAAATTTGGTTACTCTACATCTACAGTAAACCTTTGGTCAAAATGCCTTTGGATTATCCTCAACACCCAGGACTGATGATTAAGTAAAGAAAAGTTGTATTACATCTTTATGATGTACTGCTAGGGATTACTAAATGGTATCTAGATAGATGCCCACTGCCCCAAGTCAAACAAAACCACCACCAAATCTGTGAGATCCTGATCCCTAAGTGTGTGTAGGGACCTTTTCAATGGACGTTAATGAGATTTATTTCTGCTCATTTTTTGCCTGTCAAGGAGACGTTTAAATTCTGAAATAAAAGTGTTTTAGAATAAAAAACATGATTTAAACAGATACAGTATAATGTATACGAATTCCCATTATCAGCTTTTTCTACAAACTGCAATAGGTCTGGTTCCTTGCTGTTTGTCTGTTTATATGGCCAACAATACATTCTAATTCAAATGAATTATTTTACCCAATATGTGTGTGCGCTTAACATTTTTGCGTAAAGTTTCACACCGTTAGCTTAGCAAAATGCTAATGTCAAACTCTTTGCGAATCAATTGTGAGTCAAGTCTCCTGCACGCTTAATGAGAAGAACTGCATTGTGTTGTTGCCTATGAAGGGAGTTCCCATCCAGTCACTGTTGTTCTTCCATTTCAGTTAAGATGCTGCCTTAGAAGTCAGCTATGACGGCAAAATAGTGCCTAAATGATTTGCATGCACAGGGTGAGATTTGTGAAAGCGTAATTTAAATTGCAAGCATAAAAATAAATTGCATGTGAACAGAACGTTTTGTAAAGGTGTAAATCAAATTTCAAGCGTAAGAAACTAATATTAGCAATTTTTAATGATTTGCACAAGTGTAAGTCATTACCGTAATTCAATAGAAATTTGTGCCAAAAGTGTGAAGGCAACAAAAGGGAAGACGGAACAGTGTATATCAGATTACGGATAAGTAATTTAGACGTTTGCGGTAGTTTACACATACAGACTGATTCTACGTGGTTGGGGCTGGACGGGCAATCTGGCATACCGTGCATTTTCCCGGTGGGCCGCCGCGTTTTGGGGCCAATTAGGGCAGACTGAGCAGCGGGAGGACCGAGAGGGCCAGTGGGTCGGCCGTGAAACGTGTCGAATTGCCCACGATAAGCAAAAATGAGCCGCCGCGTTATGCAGAACGGAGCACAAAACGGCGTTGTGATATGCAGAAAAGGACAGCGAACCAGTTTTTGGCCCAGTTGTCATGTAAACTCCCGGGCCGATTTCTCTACCCTGTCCAGCCCTGTACGTGGTCAATTCGTTTTGCTGTTCACCACACAATTTCTTTGCTTGCATATCGCTGATTGTAGGTTAGCAATGTTTTTGGCCATGTTTAGGTGCAAAAACATTGCCAAAAGTGTAAGCGTGAAAAAAGGAAGGTGGAAGAATAGACACCACATTTACCCAAACACTTCATTAATGTATCGCTAATATTTCTTTTCCTATGCCTGAAACTTGATTTACACCTTTACAAAACAAAATTATAAAAATTGCTTGAAATTTGATTTATGCTTTCACAAATCTCCCCCTGTGCATGCAAATCATTTCGGCACTATTTTACCCTCATAGCAGCTGCCTATGTTGGAAGCTCACTAGGTTTTGGAAAACAGTCTTCGCCACTGGGCTTGCTGTCATATTGTTATTACTAACACATTTTTAATTACTTAAAATGATTGAAATAGGTGTTGGGAATTCCTTCTAGGTATTCTTGAATTACGTTTAAAGGGAACAAGATTCCCAGTTCAACTTAACAGGAACTTAATTTTTAAAGCCTGTATTGGTTCACATGTTAAATTTAATCCTTAAACCTCTGTAGGCTAGGCAGTGTATGGATAGGCAAGGAATGGTTGGATCACAAATGTGCAGATTTTCAAAGAAACTCCAAAACTATTCTGTGTGGAACACAAATGTATTGGAATTGGAAACACTGGTTGACACCCTGAGGACAGAATTTAGTGAAATAACTGTATCCCTTTGGGAAAAGTCTTAACAAACATAAAATCCTAGATGCAAAAGTGAAACCCTGCAAAAAAGTATAGTAAGTAATTTAGCACATGGCAATATGCTCGAACCTCACATGGGTTTAATTAACAGTTGAAGCTCGGTTAGAGCCTCTGGCCCTTAAAAGTTGAATGCTGAATCTAGAGTAAGTTTCCTAATTAAGACACGTCTGTGTTCCACTGAACCAAGCCCAATGAACTGATGTGAACCCTCATGCATAATGTACACTAACTTTACCAATCTTTTCCCCGGACACTGCAACGGACCAGAGTGTGATGTCATGGGGTGGGCTTCTAGTTCACAAATATTATTCAAAATGTTAAAATATACCATCTACTCACCTTTCCTGCAACAGTAAACACATGCAGCTTTGAAATATGTATATATATATATATATATATATATATATATATATATATATATATATATATATACATATTATTATTTTTTTGTATTAAGCCACGAGTTCAGCATGGGACGTTTTGATCTTTTATTGTTTACACGTCTTCTTTTCATCAGAATTCGAAGGACAGCATTCTGCAAACTTAACCCTTAGTGCTTAGCGGCTGTTCCGAGGTGAAATGTCCATGGGTGGCGACTAAATTTGTCTTCCAAACAGATTTGAAGGTTTTTAAAGGATGAATCCAAGTTCAATACAAGTTGAGCTCAGGTGACAGCATATGTGTCATAATATTGATTAATAAAAAATTAAAAAATGTCGACTTGCCCTGCCTTTACCCTCCTGACACCCCTCGTCCACATGCGTGGCATTACATTTTGGCTTCTCTATATAGGCTATGCATAACTGAATTCAATTGACAGATCTCAGTTCAGTGTCATACAGTATCATAAAAAGCAAATGTGAGATGAAAAACACTATTACTGAGCAGCCACGTATGTAATTAATTCAAAGGGTTTAATCATTCAGTTTGTTTGGGTTGCTGAATAAGTGTGACCATCATGTGTGTGTGAGCATAACGTTCTGTGTGCATCAAATCTCCTCATATCCAGTAAACTAGAAGCACAGACAGACTGAAATTCTCCACACAAAAGCTGATGGAATTAAGTTCACTGGTGCACATAAGAATTCGTACTGCATGCTTGAGGAGTTCCATGAAATACCATGGAGGTCCCGGTGGGAGCGTGTGTTTGGGTTGACACAAGGAGGCCAATCTGTTCTTCACTATAGAGAGAGTTAGAGAGCTTCATGTCTGACTATCACTTTCTTTAGGGATGTATTGATTCAAGAATGACTGGCGGCATAATGGTAAATTATTTATACTTCTCCTGGGAATTCTGTTGGAGCAGAAATCTTCCCACAGGCTTCATATGATGGACCTCATATTTTAATAGTATAATAATTTAATAATATAGATCTATACTCTCTCTCTCTCTCTTTATTTATATATATATATAGATGTTTGTAGTACATATCTAATAGTGAAGAGATATTTGAAGTTATGGTTTATCCAAAAATTGTCACCCTTATGTCATTCCAAACTAGTATTCCATTATTGCTTCAGTTGAACACAAAATTAGAATAAAAAAATAATAATAATTAAGGATTAAGGTGTTTTTTCAACCTTATAGACAGAAGTCTCATAGAAACACAATACTGTAGTTACATTTTTGCTTATTTCTGTTTACGTGGCTCGTTCAGCAGTTGTGTGGTAACATGAACACTAGAGGTGCGACAACAACAATGACTTGTATTCCCTTTCAAACTAATTACAGTTAAAAACTGCATTTTCTTAGTTAATAAACACTTAATAAACGCTTAATTAATATGTAATAAACACTTAATAAATACTTAATAAACATTTAATAAACACTTACACTTAATAAACACTTAATAAACACTTAATAAATACTTAGTATTAATAATACTAACACTTTTCCTCACACAGTGCTTTCATATGTCATCGGAACATTTTTACTACAGTGCATGACTTGTAATTTGATACAGTTTAATGTGTGTATTTAATGTGTAATGTGTGCAAACTTTGTCGGTTGCAAATAAATCGCACTTGAGATGTAAAGGACTGGGGTACGAGTCCTGAAGAGCACGTGAGTCAACACATGAGGCGAAAGTGTCATAGAAGCACCACAAATTCACTTGGTTGTGTTTATCATCTCAAATCTGCAGTTTTTTGACACTAGGTTTAATATTTAGGGTAGGGAGGTAGGTTTTGTTTTGTTAGACAATTCACCTTGAAACTGCCACAATATGTAATCAAAATCACATAACATTTTGCTAAATTGTTGCCACAAGTAATGTAATTTTCATGATTCACATCTCATCCTTTCATCACCAGTTAGATGGCAAAAATTGTTACCATGTCCAGACCTCACAAAGTTTTACAATGCTATACCAATTTGATAAACATGATGAATCACTTTAGGGACCTGTACCTCACCCACAACATATCTGTGTGCTCTTGGACTTTAATCTTACACTTGATGCACCATTAGTCCGAATTCTGCCAGACGCTGCACTAAACTACTTTCCCCAACATATTCTAGAGAGTGAGAGTGAGGGCAAAAAAATTAATACATGGCTTTGAAAGATTTGGCAGGTAAGTTATGCATGCAAAAATAATGAATAATGCACAAGGGGAGCGAAGAGAGGTAAAACACAACACCCCTGATCTGTTAAATTAAATAAATGTTAGAAAAAAAGAATAAATTGATAATATTCTGGCACAGTTCCACAGAGCAAGAAATATTACAGTTATTTACATTAATAAACAATGTCAACTTAATTGATTATGTGGCATTTTATTCACTCTGCTGTGCTTGCCCTGAACCAATGAAAGTAATTTAGCGAGTTCATGATCATACATAATTCATAACGCACGCGAGCCTGATTTATTAACACAATAGATTAACAACCATCTTCCTTCTAATGATTTACACTTGATGAAGGCTGAATAAAATAAATACATTTTCCATTTGCAAGATAGTTTTCATAAATCTATACTGTTTTTGAGTACCAGAACAAGGAACCTAATTTAAATGTAAGTAATGATATGGGGGGAAAAGCCTGGTGTTCTGTGCCCATATATGTCATTATTAGGGATGCACCGATATATCGGCTGCCAATATTTATCAGTCAGTTATTGACCAAATGAAAACTGCAAAAAAGTGAATATCGGTAATAAGCATTAAAAGCCAATATGAAAAAATTGTTTATTTATAATTAAATAGTAACACACTTTGTAAAAACTCAAATGCACAATACAGAAATAATAATAGATGCAATATGTAGAAGGGTTGGCACTACTAAAGCACTCTTGACACTCCTTTTTATTCTGTCTCAAGTTAATGTGGGTGGGGGCGCCATTAATGGACATGACAGTTGTGAAAGCTGCACTTGCCTATAGGCTACATTATGAGGGAAACCGTCCAAAACGCTTTGAAACCAGCTGACTTTGACTTCTGAGATATCGGTAAGATATCCATTAAATGCTGCATGATTGACTGAATTAATCACACTATAGTATTTTTTGGTTAAAATCGGTATTGTCATCAGCCAAAATGTTCATATGCATTACCTACTTCATATACCTCATGTGCATCCCTAGTCATGTGGATATGTTCTCTGTAATAAATATGGCTGGAAAATATTATACTTTACTTTATAAAATACACAAGGACATTTGCATTATTGGGAAAGCTATTGAAAATAAACAGACCTATAGAAAATAATTCTTAAAGTAGTAATAATTCTACTAAAATGATTTATTTGCAGTATCAGGTGGCCTACTCATGAATTATGTTAATTTTGAATTTTTGGTATATGATAATGGTACTCTGTATTTATTTATTTATTTTTTGAAGGATCTGGGTAATTCAAATATATCTGTAATTCTGTATACTATATTAAGTGTGGCAAAGTTACATTTTATTGCCTAATCTAATACAAAGACATTTCATTAGAAAAAAGGTAAACAAAGACCCCAAATGGGAGTTAATGTACCTATATCAATGGAATATTCCACAAGGTATAGCAATGTACCCTCAATCAAGCATCTTTCAGTCATAACGTCAATTTCTAAATAACTGGACCCTTGGAAATATGGTAAAACATTGAGGTGGAAGTAAAGGACAACAGGGTGGGTAAGCAAATACTGGCAGAATTTGTTTTTGCATTTTTGGGTGAACTATTCCTTTCAACGTACAACCAATGTCTATTTATATAATCTTCAAGCATGAGGTGTATAATGTGGTCTAGGGTCATTCAGCACACGTTGAAGTTTTCCAACACTCGTAGGGTACTGAATTCTTCAAAGTCGGAAAGTCTCGACTCACTCAGCATGGAAGCATTCATCCGAATGATCTTCATTTTGCATGCCTATCATCTTTGAGCGAGCAACTTGAACATTAATTGCCCACATCAACATTGATTAAGTTCCACAGCATCGCCCTTAGCGCTTGACTTCACATTAAAGCTCAGCAAGTTAAGAGGAAGTATACCATCCAAAACTCAATTCACGTCCATACATACCATAGTAATGCTCATAAATTCGTACTGTACATGAATGCCAGTCATTGACCAAAAGCTTGGCCAGAAATTGTTTGTTCCATTTTTTTATGAGTATAGTTTGTGTTTAAACCCAGTTGACAATTGTTATGCGATCCTAGTTTGTGGGCAATGGAGGAGTCAGGAGACAACGAAGCAGGTTCAAGGTTGGTCTTTTATTTTCGTTTTCACACACACACTCGACGGTAACCCTTGGTAGCAATGAAAATGTTCCTAAATAAATTAAAGCAATACAAATAATAAAACTCTCTCGGAGCATGTAGAGGGGTGTGGGCACTTTTTGGCTGGTCTGTTTGATTGTTTTTTAGGGGGTTTGGACACTTTTCTGTCTTTTTGCTAGTTTTAGAGGGGTTTGGGCTCTTTCTGCTTGTCAGGCTGGTCTGTTTCCTGGTTTTAGGTGGAGATTGGACACTTCAGCTGATCAGGCTGGTCTGTTTGCTGGTTTTAGAGGGGCTTAGGAACTTCGCTACTGGTCGTGCTGGGCGGTTTGGTTTTAAAGGTTGGGGATTGTATGTCTTCAGACTGTGAATGCAAATCCATTGCAGAGGATTGCAAGTGGCTATAGAATGGCAAGTTTTGAAGACCCAATTCTGTCTTATTCCATTTATTCCAAAAATTAACCACTTTTCTGGCCTTGAGTTCAAACAAATATTACCTTAAATAAGCGAGAAGTGCGAGTCTTGATCTTTAATACATTAAAGACACAATGAATTCTGAGAAAGGTGGAGAAAAAAGGCCATCTACCGTACGACTAGAGGTGACATAAAAGGAGTGATGAGAGATTACCACTGGCGATTTAAGTTTTTTTTTCAAAGATGGGGACCACAGTGGGACCAAAATGGGCAGAGAAGGGCCAAATTAATATTTAATTTCAGTATGATTCCATGTGCTTGAACTGTGGATTTTAGACCTTATAGTGTGAATTTTTCAAGCAAGTTTATTAAGATTTGAGGTGACAAACTCTTCAGCCTAATATCAGAGATTTACTCTGAATAAAACTGTTACATTCTACATTAACAGTTTAAAACTGTTTAAAAGACTTACATTAAATATTAAGAGGATATATTCTTTATGTTAAATAAGCTCTGTGTAGTTTAAATACTCTGTTTTAAACCAACAGCTAAAACCAGACTGGTCTGTTTGCTGGTTTTAGAGGGATTCTGGCACTTTTCAGCTGGTCAGGTTGGTCTGTTTGCTGGTTTTAGAGAGGTGTGGGCACCTTTCAGCTGGTCAGGCTGGTCTGTTTGCATGTTTTTTAGGGGTTCTGGGCACTTTTCAGTCTTTTTGCTAGTTTTAAAGGGGTTTGGGCACTTTAACTGATTGAGCTGGTCTGTTTTCTGGTTTTATATGGGTTATGGGCACTTCAGCTGGTCAGGGTTTCCCTTTGCTGGTTTTACCTGGTTGGTTTTAAGATAGTTTTTTAAAAGATGATTTTTGATAATACAATGGTGGTATGATACTCATCTTAAACCCCTTGCTTCCTTGATCAAAATTGCCCTTGGCGTCCAAACTCAAGTTTAAAAACAATTGTGATTCACCTGGATGGATAGCTCAGCAGTCCCAAGTGCTCTTTGCACCTTTCAGGGTTGTCTTTCACCCAACATACATCATGTCACCTGGTGAGCAATTATCATGCTTGATGGGTAATAAATGCTTGAGCATTTCATACCATTTCCCTTTAATGATATGCACCTGTGCAGCCTTTCAAGTGGCACTAATTGACATGACGTTATTTCAGGTGTTATTAAAGTAATTTGCTTTATGTAAGTACAGCTATCAGCTATTAGAGGGGTTTTGGGACTTTTCCGATGGACAAGTTGGTCTGTTTGCAGGTTTCAGAGAGGTGTGGGCACTTTTCAGCTGGTCAGACTGGTCTGTTTGCTGGTTGTAGAGGAGTGTGGGCACTTTTTGGCTGGTCTGTTTGATTGTTTTTTAGGGGGTTTGGACACTTTTCTGTCTTTTTTGATAGTTTTAGAGAGGTTTGGGCTCTTTCTGCTTGTCAAGCTGGTCTGTTTGGTGGTTTTAAGTGGAGAATTGGACACTTCCGCTGGTCAGGCTGGTCTGTTTGCTGGTTTTAGAGGGGTTTGGGAACTTTGCTACTGGTCATGCTGGTCTATTTGCTGATTTTATGGGGGTTTTGGGCACTTTTCAGTCGGTTTGCTTGTATAAGAGGGGTCCTACACTTCATCTAGCCAGGCTGGTCTGTTTGCTAGTTTTAGAGGGGTTTGGGTACTTTGCAATTGGTCAGGCTGGCCTGTTTGATTTTAGAGGGGTATGATAACTTTTCAGCTGGTCTGGTTGCTGGAGGTGTTTGGGAACCTCAACTGTTCAGGTTGGTCTGTTTGAAGGTTTCAGTGGGATTTTGGGCAATATTCAGTATGTTTTCTGGTTTAAGAGGGGTTCAGGCACATCTCAGATGGCCTGGATGATCTGTTTGCTGGTTTAGAGGGGTTTGGGTGCTTTCCAGCTGTTCAGGCTGGTCTGGTTATTGGTTTTAGAGGGGTTAGGGGACTTTTCGGCTGGTCAGGCTGGAAGACTAATTTAAATCAGCTAAGACTATCCCAACAACTAAGGCTGGTTTGAATGGTTTTGACTGCAGGGTGCTAAAGTGTTGCTAGATGTTTCCTTACTGTACCAATTCAAAATCTCTAAACCAAAATATGAGTAATGCAGTGAAACTTGCCTCATCAAGTCTGCACAATGAAATGTTCAGTTTTACCTTTAATTTAAAAACGTTTAGCTCTTAATTACAAAATGTATAGCTACCAGTGTTGCTTCTCTTTGTATGTATGAGGAGATTAGTTCTCGTTGCGTAAATCAGCTTTATATTACGCTTGATAACTCTTGCAGAAAAGACCGAATGTGAACAGCTGCTGACAGCTTTGGTGTTCGTTGTACCATTTTGAGGATTTGAAGAAAATGGACATGGCTTTCATTCAATACTTGACCTAAGAAATCCAGCGCTTTCTCTGGGTCTTAAGCCCCAATGCCTGAGCTAACCCTGGGCATGTTATCCAGAAAAAGTCAATCTCTTTTCACTGGGACCTCTTTAACTCTAAACAGCTCAAGCTAGCTCAGCATAAAGTGACATATTGCCTTTTTTTTCCTCCTTTTTCCTCCATATTGCCTATTTTTCCACCTCAGAGGGCCCGAATTGCCCTATTTTTGATTGTGCTGTAATAGTTCTATTTGGCGCGTAAGGCGGGATGTGTGCCCCACTTTACCCACTTGCAATCAGAAGTCACTGGTTGAAACACGCATGAAATATGAAATACATATAATTTGCACCCCAAAAACCTGCTTTCAAATTTTGGAGGACAGCTACATATAAATCATTTATGGAATATCTTTTGAATAAAATAATTTTAGATAACTCCACCACAACGGGATTTGTTGTCCCTGCTTCTTTTTCACTGGCAAATAAGTGAGTGGGAATTTGAGAGAGAGAGAGAGAGTCTGCCAGTATCTGTTGTTCCATGTTAGTATCACAGGTGAGAGTGATGCATATTAATGGCAAACCATGTGAAACGAATGAATATCAAAAATATGCTGATCGGAATATCTGGGCAGAATCCCTTTTCATGCATAATTCAGCAACGGGCGTGTTGGAAAAACACATTTATGTAAATCCAAAGTGAGATAATATGGCAAAAGCAAATGTTAATTCACCTTCTGACAATATATCTGTGAAAATGATGAGTCGCCTACCGTTTCAGGGTGAGATGTTGTGGAGGCACAAAAAGAAATTAATCAGAAAAGTAAGCATGCAAGTGAAGGCTGTCTGGAAGATCCGCTGTGATTTCAGATGGTGTACGAGGTCAAGGCACGTATGATATAAGGGAACATTTGTATGCTGCTGTCTCAAATCCATTTGATTCTGCTTGATGATTGTTGAAAATGGATATGGAGTGCTACGTAGAAGGCCTGAGATCTTAAAAGACAGCATAGGGTAGGTGTGACCAGTACATGAACCCACAGATGAAGGGATCTTATAGAAGACAATGACACAACACATTGTAAATTGTGTTGGCATCATCAAATTAGTCGAGTTTGAGCAATACATTTGCACACACACACACACACACACACATATATATATATATATATATATATATATATATATATATATATATATATATTTAAAAAGAACAGCATTATAACTAATAGTGTGAATGAATACTTTTTTCAAGTACTTTAACTGTAGTTTTTAGTCACAGTTCCAAAGTAGCTTCCAGAACATTGGTCATTAAGTTCAGGTATTTAGAAATATGATGGTGGTATGATACTCATAAACATCTTTGCTTCCTTGATCAAAATTGTCCTTAATGTCCAAACTCAAGTAAAAAAAAATGAGATTCGCCTGGGTGGATGGATGATTCAACAGCCCCAGGAGCTCTTCGCACCTTCCTTGGTAGTCTCTCACCCAACGTACAACATGTCACCTGGTGAGCAATTATCATGCTTGATGGGTAATAAATGCTTGAGCATTTCACACCATTTCCCTTTAATGATATGCACCTGTGCAGCTTTTCAAGTTGCACTGATTGACATGACGTTATTTCAGGTGTTATTAAAGTCATTTGTTTACATTATCAGCTTTATGTAAGTACAGCTATCAAAAATAATTAAGTTAATTATGAATATTTGGAAAATTAAAACATAATACAAGGATATCTATGTAATTTTTGGATTTTTGCAGTGTGTTTTGCTGGGAAAGCTACTTTGAAGCCATAGCTTCCCAAGTTACAAGTAGTTTAAAGTACAATTTTTACAAGTTTAAAATAGTTCAGCTACAGTCAAGCAACCCTTAAAGAGTAATTGGATACATTACATGCTATGAAGCAAAAGTAGGTAACTACATTGAAGCTATTTAAGTGGACAAAGTCTTTATAAACACATAACTGTTTAGATTATATTTGTTTATAATCAGCAGTAATTATCCAGTCCAGATACTAAATACAGTCAATAAAAAATATATTATTAATTTCTAACTGAGTTACTGAGGTAAAAACATAATAAAGATCAGCAAAATTGAACTAAATATTGTTGTTACCTTAAATGCATAAAATGCAGCACACGGACTGATGCTCAGGGATTCAAATGAATCATTAAATCCTTTATTTGAACTGGTTCAATTACATTAATTGATTCGCTGAAATGGATTTACTCTAATTATTTGCCTTCCGAATGTTTTATTCTGCTTCGCTGCTACTCAATGTAAACTTAAAAAATGATAATAATAACAATAATAGTAATAATAAAATCAATTCATAAATAATAATAATAATAAATACATAGCATTTAATGAATGAATTAATTAATGTATTTATTTATTTACACTGCCAAAAAAGACAATAAGAATTTAAATTAGACTAAAATAAGAATATAAATAAAACAATTACTGTATATACATTTTTTAACAGTCATAAAAAAAAAAAGAATTAAAAGAAAATAATAATATATTTGAAAGAAAATACATTTTTAATTAATTAAATTTTCCCTACTCCATTGGCACTCCATTCTTTCTGTATACTGATGTTGACAAATGTAGTATGTCATCAAGATATTCTATACATGCAGAGGATTTGCATACTATGTCCTCGTGGTGCGATGGTGGCTATGTGATGTTCGGTCAGTGACGAGAGGGTTTGGTCCAGGTTCAAATTGGTGGGGTCCGCAAGCACTCCTCTCCTTGTCCGGGGCACGAGGGGTGGCTTCCCTTGACCAGCTCAGCTTTCCTGGGGCCATGGTGAATGTGGGGAATGGCAGCCTGACATCCTGGTCCATCGGCCTCGATTTGTGCCTCAACCCCCAATGTCACTTCTAATTTGCACCTGGGTTCTGTAGAGCGGGTCTGGTGACGCATTTACAGTAACTTGCACCGCTCACCCTTTCCGCTCCATTCCTGGACCTGTACTCCCGCGTGCATGCACTGCAGTTAGAGACTGGTCTTCTGAGAAGAGGCACGTTTTGCATTTTAAAGGCCGTGGTGATGAGTCTCTATACACATCAGGTGTGCCTCATCATTCGCTGCCAATCGATGCATTAAATTGCACGTCTCCTCTCCTGCTCACTCCCGTTGTGAGCCCGGCTGAAGGTCAAAGGGGAAACAATAATCCAACTGTCGTTCAGCCACAGTGCGTACTTGCCACAGGTCAAACAGTTGAGTTTTGGCCAATGGGATTTCTATAAGATTCAGCATCCGTCAATAATCTTAAGTGTCCAATGGGACTAAAACTCATGTATGCTTTCAATCTCCTGGCTAAATCTGGACTGACACCAAAATGATCGTAAATTAGTGAATGTGTATAATTGAGCGAGCTCTTTACCCTGTGTCATGAGAGGGGAAGAATGATTCATCATTCTATGAACCCTAGACTCAATTAGTACCACTAGTCCGGTAGAATGGATGATTCCCTGCTCTCATCATAATTTTATAAGTGGAGGACCAAGAGACCTTGTATCTTTGTATTATGTATAGCAGTAAACGCACTGAGCATATGAGCTCAATGTAGTCTAAAATAATGTATGTTCAGGTACAGATAGAGAAGAGCTGAGCCTTAATACATTGAAGAGGGAATATAAGAATATATGGCCATGTAAAACAACATGTGATAATCATAAGGAAAGAAAATACCTGGTTACATTATCTGATGTAATAAGTGGGGTAAATGGGAATATAGATTAATGCGTAGACTGAAATTCTGTTCTGTTAGCGTGGGTTTCTTCCAGGGTCTCCAGTTTCCCCCACAGTCCAAAAACATGCAGGTCAAGTGGATTGGAAACTCTCAGCCAAGTTTGAATCCCGCTCAGAGCGGGTTGAGCAGGAGCGGTTACACATCCGTATGGCAGAGGACAAATTTCAGTTGCCTCCGCTTCCGAGACAGTCAGCCCACGCATCGTATCATGTGGCTTGCTGGGCGCGTTACCGTGGAGATGTAGTGTGTGTGGAGGCTCACGCTATTCCCCACGATCCGCTATATGCTACCACTATGAGGGTAACCCATGTGACCCTACCCTCCATAGCAACCGGGCCAGAAGGCCTAAGCACAGGTGGTATTCAGCATCATTGCTCGTTGAGCTACCCAGGCCCTAATGCCACACAAATTAAAAAAACATCAAAATGTCACTGTTACTTGCCACGGTCATGACTGGTTAGGATGAAAACACATATTTACATTGACAAGAGCTTTTGTTGTGTTGCATCTGATTAGGACACAGCGTTATTCCAGCAACAATCAATTTGTCTGTCCACACTGAACACAAAACTGCTACTTGACAAATAGAAACCAAGCAATCGACAAAATACAAAACCCTGACAAGATGGTGTTGCTTGTGGCGAACTTGGCTGATTAGGACAAAAACTCAGATTAATGTGAGCAAGATTGCTTTTATCACATTCCATCGGGTTAGGACACAGCGTTATTCTGATGACAATCATTTTATCTGACAATCAATTTGTCTTGTCTAAATAATGCTCCAAAATCGAACATGTTGCACCATCTTGTTAGGACACGTCGTTATTCTAGCTTTATGTAATTTATCTGTAAAACTGAACACAAACCTGCTGCGTGATGCGTGATGATCACAGCCAGACAGAACATATTACATTTTTAATGTACAGCTATGAAAAGATTGATTTAGGATCAATGAGATTTCATTGTTGGCAAGGCTACATCTCACAATGTAAAAGAAATAAAAACTAAGCAATTAAATCGCTCACTCTCTTCATAATTTTTTCTCCAAACAACTATAGTTGCAAAAGGCTGTATTTTATGAATGCATCTGCAACATTTATAACAGTACATTAACAGTAAACATGCACAGTTTTAACAAAGGCATGGCGGCCAGAAGAAAAAAAACTAAAACATTGGTTTGCCATTTCTCTAGCACTTTTTTTCAAAGCGCTGCTGGTGAAGAACAATCCAGAATCAAGAGTAACAGTCACAAAAAGACCTCTTTGCAGCCTGAACCTCTTCAGAATGTTCCAAACTTTTGAAAATCCCTATGGATGTTTTCACATTTGAGTCTTCTTTAAATCTGTGCATGCATGTATGTTATTTTTCTGCTGAGCAGGCTTTTTCAAGTGCAGGATACTCGCCTCAGGTGAGTCAAGTCCCGTCTTTCACTGGACCATGTTGATGTGTTCATTTTTCTCATTAAGAAATGTATGCTTTTGAGTAAGTAGCCTATAAAATGACTGTTTTAGGCTAGGTATGCCATTTTTTTAATCTGCTTATTAGGGATGAAGTCTATTTTCAATGACTGCTTGACGGGTTAAACTATATTTTATTCCGTGGGCATGACGTGTTTAGAATACATTAGGTTTATTGTAGGCTACATCACAGGGCTATTTTGTCTATCCTATTGCTACATTCTTTTTTTTTTTACATCGTAACTGTTATTGGTTAACATTCTTTACCAAAAAGCTATCATCGGGGCTTAATTGGTAGTCTGGTATGGCTGACTCACTTTGGGGTCGATCAGGGGCGGATTGGCCATCGTGAGAACCGGGCCAGCGAAATTGTCCGAATGGGCTGCAATAAGCTGAAATGAGCCGCTGCGTTATGCAGAATGGGCCACAAAACGATGCCGCGATATGCTTAAGGGGACAGCGATATGCAGAAAAGGACTTCGACAGTTAGTTAATTATTTTCAACAATTTACTGACTGTTTTAATATATTAAGTAACTTTTGCGAGGTGAATTCCGTTTAGAAAAGGGCTGGGATCGTCTATTGCTCCTGCACTCTTCATTCAATTGTTTTCAATAAATATGGCTGTTAAATATTTGCTAACATTGATTCAGTGAATGCACGTCCCAGTATCCTCAATGCAACTGTGGCAGGGCGGAGGGCGGGGCCGGGTTACATCGGCCCCTAATCAGGCTAATTAGCCCTTGAGAGGAATAAAGGCCGACCGAAGACAGCAGTGCGACAGAGAGAGAGATTTACGGACAGCTGTCCGACACCTGTGTGTATGTTTGTCTTTTTGGTTAAGTTTATAATTAAAATATTATTTATATTGTCAAGCCGGTTCTTGCCACCTCCTATCCATTAATCCCTTTACACTGGTGCCGAAATCCGGGAAGGAGGAGGGATGCGCCGTAGTTGATTCCTCGCCACTACATCCACCCCAACAGGGCAGCTGCGTCCAACCGCCGTAGGACGGAGGAGCCCAGCCGCCTGAGAACGGACGAACGGCCACCGACCATTAAGGGAGAAGGGGCTCCTAGTCGACCACCTGGAGCAGTCAGGGCCTCTGCCAGGGGCGGGGGGAGACCCCTACCAGCCACTAAACGTGGCGGGGTCGTGACGACCGCCAACCGTGAGTGAGGAGGGGCTCCCGGCCGACCGCCTGGAGCGGTAGAACTGCTGTCAGAGGTGGGGGAGACCCCTTCTGTTTCCTGAGAATCACACCCGGCCCCTAATCAGGCTAATTAACATTTGAGAGGGATAAAGGCTTTTAATTAAATTGGACAAGCAACACAAATATTTTTTTTAGTATATCCTGCAGAAACAGTAACAGTAGTATGTTAGTATGCTATTCTAAACATAGCCAGTTTCTTTATTCAGACCCCTTGATCATGTTTTTGACATTCTCGACACCGAGTCCCTCGCATCCATGTTGCATTATAAGTTTTCTCCAACAACAGATCCAGGGACTCTAAATTTCATTGAACTACTCCTCACTCATTAGTGTCATAATTAGGTATTGACTTCTGTAGGAGGCGAAAAGCTGACGGTATGTGAGAAGACAGCTTGCCAAACATTTGCTTAGTGCATTCCCATCTGATGAGGCTAATGAATTTAACATGAGTTACAGATATAGTACAGTCTACTAGCCCCAAACCAAGGCTGCAAAGCATTGGTGAACATTGGAGATTTGAGGCCAGTTGGTTTATCCATTGTATAATAGCTAAAGTCAGGTGTTTGATGGAAGGAACCAGTTATAGATCAATTTAACTTGGCATCTGTGGTGGTAGTGGACAGATTTAAAATGCATCTCTACACAATAATGGAAGTAGAATATGGTGATATACAGCTCTGGAAAAACCACTGCAAAATTATCAGTTTCTCTGGATTTACTATTTATAGGCATGTGTTTGAGTAAAATGTTTTAGTTTTTTTTGTATTCTATAAAGTGCTGACAACAATGTTTTAACTTAGGAAGAGTTCAGAAATCGATATTTGGTGGAATAATCCTGATTTTCAACCACAGCTTTCATGCATCTTGGCATGCTCTCTACCAGTCTTGCACATTGCTGTTGCGTGACTTTATGCCACTCCTGGTGCAAAAATTCAAGCAGCTCGGATTTATTTGATGGTTTGTGGCCATCCATCTTCCGCTTGATAACATTCCAAGTTTTCAGTGGGGTTCAGGTCTGGAGATTGGGCTGGCCATGACAGGGTCTTAGTCCGGTGGTCCTCATCCACACATTGATTGACCTGTTTGTGTGGAATGGAGTATTGTCCTGCAGGAAAAAACAATCCACAGAGTTGGGGAACATTGTCAGAGCAGAAGGAAGCAAGTTTTCTTCCAGGATAACCTTCTACGTGGCTTGATTAACCATTAGACGACCAGGTGGAGGATTGTGATGATCTGGGGGTGCTTCAGCAAGGCTGGGATCAGCCAGATACGTCTTTTGTGAAGCACGCATGATTCAAGAACTCTCTCGAACCGTCGTCACCGGCCGCCTTTAGCCCTCGTGCGATTGGGGACCAGGTGTGTGTCGTTCCAGCCCAGCCCCGCCCTCCTCCGCTCTACAATAAATAAATACAAATAACAGTTTACTATTATTTTGAGATGAATGTGGTGTGACAGGGTAGATATGTTATGCTTGAAAAATCTTGTCAGGCATGAAAAATGACAACAATTGATAAATGTTAAATGACAGTAAATGAAAGTACATAAATTATTGTTTATTTTGTTTTAGATTTTAATTATGATTTACAGTATTTTTACTTTTCTCAGAATGCCCTTTGTATGCCTTCAGCAGAGCCAAGAGCTAAAACTCTTGCTTTTGACTCAAGGTTTAAAGGAAACACATTCTTCTCCATGAAACATGTTAAGTTCTGATTGATCTAAGGCTGTTTCGTCATAACAGTGTGCGGTGAGCACAATAAACATTCACGCCTCATGTGGATTTTCTATGGAAGTATTTATGGTAACACATAGCCAGCTTTTCTGGCATTTGCATGCATAGAAAATTCAATAAATATAACTTAATCATATTACGAATTATGTTCAGATTCGACTGGGTAAACTGAGGCTTTTGCATAATGAAGTAACTAAAATGAGATTGTATTCTTCAGAGCAAAGCATATTAGAAACCTTTAATCAATTTAAAATGTGTAAAACGAAAGAATAAAGGAGCAAAAAACATTCTATGTAATCAATTATTGGATTATTTTATTTATATGTTGGGCAAGGGTTTATCTGAAATCTAGCAGATTCTTCCAAATATGAACATTCTTGATTCCTCGCCTTTTGTGATAGGAGCTGCTGTGCTTTTGATAAAACCCGTTTGCATATAATTTCACACTTGTGTAATTAATTTCTTGGGCTCTTTAGCTGACGTGGCGGCAGCCACTCTGAGCTTTCAAACAACTCGAGCTGTGAACTTGAGCTGCAATGAAAATAAATCGTCATGCTGTGGGAGTTGTAGTATCTGATATTGGCGTTTGGAGAATGCATCTTGGCCCCTATTTAGTAGGAGGGCCTAAATGAGATCCGATGTGTGTGAATATTTTATGTCGGCAGTCTGAGTATATTCTTATATTTTGCTAATGGTCTACTGAAAATTTTGCCTAAGGCAGTTAAGTGCATATTGCACAGTTTGTACTTGTACATTTTTAATCCTCATTATCATTTTTACTCGCACGCATGTCATTTCAAATCCACATGATCTTCTTTCTTTATGTACATTTTGAATGTCCTGGTCAAATTGGTGAATGGTGCTTTGAAGCTTCAAAAAGAACATAAAAGCACCTTTACTCTTAAAATTTCAGTGAATAACTACTAGAGGGGTGAAAATACATCTTTCAAAGAAATTTCGATGCATCGATTATGGAATTTAAGAATCTATTATCATTACTATTTTAATGCCCAATGTGACCGTCTCATATTACACAAACCTTCTTGAAACAGACACCGAGCGGATTATACGAGATTGAAGGGAAAGAAAGCGCTCTTTGAAAAGAACGTATTTGCTAACAAGTTCAACCCGCAAACCTACATAAGATAAAATGGATGTATGGACGAATAGATGGATGCTGCCGTGTTTAGCGTGACAGGGCGGAGGGCAGGGCCGGGGCCGGGTCGTGATTCTACACACCCGGTCCCTTATCAGGCTAATCAAGCCTCCGAGAGGGATAAAGGCCGACTGCGGAAGGTGGTGCAGGAGAGAGAGAGATTGTTTACCGCAGCTGACTGTCGTGTGTGTGTGTGTGTGTCTTTTGTTTAAGTTTATCATTAAATCTATTATTTATATTGTCAATCCGGTTCTCCATAGCTTGGTCCTCGGCCGCTCCTCCACCCTCTAATGGACGACAGCCGTGCCTCCCCGGGCGGATCGGAGGCAGTCCTCCAGCCCCTGGTGGACGGAACACCCAGCCGTGTTCTCGAGGAACAGAAGTGGTCTCCCCCGCCACTGGCAGCGTTTCTCCCACTCTAGGCGGTCGGCAGCGAGCCCATCCCCGCTCGCGGTCAGAGGTCTCAGACCCCGCCGCGTTTCAGTGGCTGGTAGGGGACTCCTCCGCCAAAGGAGGTGGCGAGAACCGTCTTGACGATATAAAAAATAGTTGAATAAAGAACTAAATCAAAAGACACAAACACACACATGATGGTCAGCTGCCTTAAAAAATCTCTCTCTCCTGCACCACCTTCCGCAGTTGGCCTTTATCCCTCTCGGAGACTTGATTAGCCTGATAAGGGACCGGGTGTGTAGAATCCCACCCGGCCCCGCCCTAAGCCCTGTCACAGTAACCATCTGACAAAGAAAGTGCATTTTTCTTGCCTTCTCTGTTAAATTGCTTTTGTATCTGCAAAATATGTGTCTATGAAACTAATAGAACTTACAGTAGCACATTTTGCAGCCAACCCGCCAGCCCGCTTGGTTCTCCCAATGGCCAGTTTGCCCCTGATCGGCCCCAAAGAGTGTCGGTCCAACGGGAAAATGCCCGGTATGCCAGATTACCAGTCCAGCCCTGCTCATACCCCGGTCCTTTGCAACACTACCATGCAATTTGAACTCGAAAAAGCTTATAAATGTAGTTGGTCATGTAATGCAAACATTATAATGTATCACCTTGCAAGTCACTTTTTTCGATGACATAAGTGATATTCAAGTGAATAAAAGTTATTTTTGTTGTAGCGCCTCTAGTATTTATGTCACCAGGAAGTACGTAGAATAAGTCACGTAAAAAACATTTTTGCAAAAATTTAGGTATAGTAACATGTCGCCATCAGACCAGATTACCAATTTTGCATCATTCTTTGTGAAGCTTTCAAGCTCCATTCCCCATTTATTATCATTGCAAGAAAAACAGTGATCTGTACATTTGTCAAATTGTATGCATTTCGTCTCAGAAAGTCATATGGGTTTGGAATTACACAACGTTAAACAAATGATGACAGACTAGTCATTTCTGACTGAAGTAATCCATGCTTCAAGCTTGGGAATCAATATGTTTTAACTTTTTTGCAAGCCTGCATGGTGCCGCTCCATCCCGCCACATTTCGATTCTCACTTCAGCAGAAAAATCAAAAATCCACATCTGTATACATCCACCAAGGACAATTGTTTGTTCTGGAAAGATACTGTATATAAATGTACAATACAAGTGTGATCCGAGGGACTATATTTCTGTATCTATTTACAAAGTGAGTGTACAACCGTCTACTCGCCACATATCCATTGTTCCATTCTCAGATACTTCATCTCATTCCCAATGGTGTGCTCATAGCCGGCCCTCATGGGGGACAGTTGGAGTCTGCTCTTCCCTGAACACGCTCTCCATCTGTGCCTGCGCCTTCCTTGTTTACTGCATTGTTAACTCTTTATTTTCACACCCCTTTCCCTATTTGGTTGTTGTTGGAAAGCTGTGGAAAGTCCTGTCAAGATCAGACAGGGTTGGAAATTGAGCAGAAATTGTAAATATGAGCTGGGGGAAGTTGTCACAATGGGTATATTTCAGGAACTATAAGGTTTTGAAGTCAAAAGTCCAACTGCATAAATGCTTGATTTATCTAGATGTTATGTATGTTGGCTTCAAACGTCTAGTACAAAGCTAAATTATTATTATTACAATTATAATTATTATTATTACATTATTATTATTATTATTATTATTTTAATTGTGAACTCTAACCTCTAAACTAAAATTACAAAATTATATTATTATTATTTTCAAAATGGCTGTTGCATAAACCCAATGAAACCACACTGAAAAGCATCAACTATATAATTGTAGAATATGTAAGTCTGATTCAATTTAGCAAACCGGTTCATTCCGAAGGTTTGTTTCATTCAAGTGGTTAAAAATAAATAAATAAATAAAACATATTCACAACCGAGTCACATCTCAAAAGAGTTTTCCAAAGTTATTGCTCACATTTTATATTAAATGTTGTAGTGAAATTGCTGTTTATCACAGTTTTTTCATTATTAGGTTATATAGATTGCATCGAATGTTGTTTATTGTTCCAACATTACTTTTAAAGGGGATTGCACTAAAACAATCATAATTTTGTCATTACTTTTCCACCCTGTCTCTGGCCCTCTGTCTGAAATGCTCGTTTTAAGGTGTATGGCCCTTTAAGGTTTCAATATAAACACCCACTGTTCTGATTTACAAACATCGAGCAGCCCTTCCAACACAGCTATATTTGAAATGCAATCCGAAAAAAATTATCCAACTCCACACAAAAGTTCAGGGTTAACACATACAATACACCCAACACATTTCATGTGTATACATTAAACTGTTCACTCAAGCAGCACCATAAAATATTAAACAGTCATGACATATGAAATATACATGAATAAAATTGTTTACTTATGGATTTGCAGTCCAATAGTGTTTTTACTGTCCCGTCCTTCAATAACTGATCCTTTGCAAAGCTTGAATCCCGATCAACATGCCAAAGCAGAGATGCTGCTCTTCACATCTCACATCTTCCATGTTTGTTTACACACAGGACTGCATGTGTTTCACCCATCCAGTGGCAGCAGAAAAATGAGATGCATTTTGAAAAGTTGTGTTGTACGCTCTTAAAACGAAGCGCACATCACCAGTGTTGTGCGGAAAGGCACCAACACGATCAAAGATGTCAATGTTTAAAAAGGCCAACAATTAAAAATAGCACAGATGGCAGCAAAAACAGTCCAGGAAGCCTTCCAAATTAAACTACATTATTGCGAAGGCACTCTTCAAAATAATCTCCCTGATGGGGATTCCAAAAGAAATCCTCACCGATCAGGGCATAACCTTTATGTCACGGACACTACGCAAGCTTACGATTATTGGGAGTTAAGTCAATTCGCACCAGCGTTTACCATCCACAAACAGATGGCTTGGTAGAGCGATTTAATAAAACCCTTAAAAACATGATTTGTAAGTTTATGCACGAGGATGCAAGAAATTGGTACAAATGGCTCTATCCCCTGTTATTCACAGTACGAGAGGTCCCGCAAGCCTCCACTGGGTTTTCCCATTCGAGCTGCTGTATGAGCAGCGTCCTCGCGGCGTGCTTGATGTCATACGGCATACGCGAAGCTTGGGAGGAGGGACTTTCAACCGGTAAGATTGAAATTCAATACGCTCTTGATCTTAGAGCAAAACTCCACACGTTGGGGCAACTAACACAAGAGAATTTGCTTCAAGCCCAAGAACGACAGAGCTGACTTTATAACAGGGGAACTCGACTGCAGAAATTTGCACCGGGAGATAAAGTATGCGTATTACTCCCCACGTCGGGCTCCAAATTACTCTGCAAGTGGCAAGGAACCTTTGAGTTCACACGACCAGTGGGGGATCTCGATTGTGATGTAAAGCGAACCGATAGAGGTGGCGCACGTAAAACATATCACCTTAACCTCTTGACATTATGGAGGGAGGCGATCCCTGTGACGTTGGCTACGGTAGTTCCGGAGATGGCGAAGCTTGGGCCAGAGGTGAATACAAAACCTAATTCTGTGTGACTTCCTTTACAATTTCTTTGTAGTCACACTTTAAGGCAGGGGTGCACAATACGTCGATCGCGATCTACCAGTCGATCGCAAAGGCAATGCTAGTAGATCGCACAAAATTTAAATGTACTTTCGTTAAATTTTTATAAAAATAAATATAATGTCTTTCCTTCTTTTAGTTTCTGAATGGAATCAGACAGTTTTGCCTAATCCGGGCAGTAGCATCGCAATTTCGCGCTCTGTTTCAGAAGTCCTTGGAAGGTGCGTATGCACAAACCTAGTTGTCATGGCAACTGAATAAACAAAACCTCACCTGGTCAATATTTACTCGTCATCAGAATAAGGTAAATGCCCTGGCTATTGTAATCTATTGTGCTGTAGGTGTTTTGGGTTTAGTGTTAAAACTGAATGATATCAACATTGAACATTGTTATATATTTTTTTATTAAATAGAAGATGAATTCCGTGTAGGGATACATGCAGTAGTCCCAACAAGCATTTTTTTATTTTAAATGAAACTGTGTTTTTTTAGTTGGTTATTGAGTTGGTCATTTAAAAGTAGATCATCACACAAAAAAGTGTGGGCACCCCTGCTTTAAGGCATATTAGACTTTCAAAAATAAACCCACCTGCATAATATTTCTATCGGGAAGACACGCAGGCTTGAGTGAAGTTTGAGATGCCATTTATTTGATAGATGTAAAACGGGAGGTGATGTCTTTCTCTTTGGCATAGGCCCCGTCCGGCAGTCCGAGGGAGTTGTACCCGGAACCGTCATGTCCTGCCGGAGATAGGAGGCAGGGGCGAGGAGCCTACCCCCCCCCCAGGGGCTCAACTGGTGGTGGTGGGGAGTTGGAGGTTGCAGTGTTAGCACACCGAAACAGCAATGTGATAGATTGTGAGCGGACTTATAAAGCATTGGCTTATATGTGATTGGCTAGGAGTTACCCAGCTAATGATGTGATTATGTACACCTGCTGGTCTTCCCGCTAGAACTACACTCCACTTCCATTTACTGATATTCTGATGACGTGGGCAGTGGTGGCTAAGTGGTTGAGGCTCAGGGTTACTGACCAGAAGGTTGGGGGTTCAAGCCCCAGCACCACCAAGATGCCACTGTTGGGCCCTTGAGCAAGGCACTTAACTCCAGGTTGCTCTGGGGGGATTGTCCCTGTAATAACTGCACTGTAAGTCGCTTTGGATAAAAGCATCTGCCAAATGCATAAATGTAAATGTAAGTAAAAAGCTTGAAATCTAGCCCAAGTCTACCCTATAAAAATAGTTAAGATACCACTTTACACTGATTTATATTGTATACTTTGTTTAACTTTTTAAATGCAGACAACTTCTGATTACATCAGGGGAGTTAACAAATTAAACTAATCAACTTCTTGCATTTGGTCAATAAACGTCAATAAAATGTAATAAATGTTGTTCAAGCAATAAAATGTTGCTTGAACAACAAAATAAACATTTAATTTGTACCAGAATAGGATCCAAGCCTTTCAAAATTCATTGCCTCTTGTTATGAGAAAAAATATGTTGTAGGACTGCTGAAACAAACCTCACTGCCAACTACAGATACTGGGAACAATTGCCACTTTATTTAGATTATGATGTGATTTTGTAGCGGTAACAACAAGATTGCAAATTCCGTTTTGGATCTAAATGTCAACATACCTGCAATAAACTGAAAGTTATTTTTCTTGGTGTTCTGGTGCCCTTTTGTTTACCTTCAAGCATGTCTGTGCTCTGAAATATGGAGCATCTCTTCCATTCTCTGTGCCTTTGGCCATCTCATAGTGGTTTGGGAAAAACACAGAGCAGTAAAACTTTTTTGGGAGATTGACCACAATTTTCACAGTTGTTATATATATATATTTATATATATTGAACTTAGTATTTTTGTTTAAATAATGTAATTTAATTTTTATTTTAAATGTATTTATTTTTAAAACATTAAACGTCAACTAAAAAAAATGTATTGACCTGTTTGCTGTTATTTATTATACATTTTTTTCAATGGAACACAAAAAGATAATTTTATGGCATTTCTTTTCATGACATGTTTATAAAGCTCCAAAATGGATCTAAAAGAACCATAAAAGCAGTCCTTTGAAAAAAAAGTATTTTGAAGCCATACGATAAAACTTTGTGTGAAGAATTTATTCACTGATAATCTCAACCGAAGCTCTGAAATCTCATTCCTGTTTGTTTTAAGATTAAAGATTGTGCCAGGTTTGACATTACTGTTGCCAAAACAGCTTCGGTTCTGCACCAGATGGAATGTGCAGAATGGAGAATTAAAAGTTGTTGTCGACGCCATTGGTTCAAATTCGAATATGCAGAACAGAAAATGAGATTTGAGAGCCGCAGCAGATGGAAAGGATTTTCTTGAATAACCATCGATATTTCGGTGTTTCTCATACAAAACTATTCTACAGTATGTCCTAAAAGACTTTGAATATAGCGCACAAGCCAAATTGACTCATTTTATGGTGCTCTTTTGTCATCGACTGCTTGAAGATCCTTAAAACATTTTCTTTTTGTGTTGCACTGAAAAAAATAAATAATAGTAGACATGTCTGAAACAACAAGAGGGAGAGTATTTAATAAAAAAACAACAACATTTGAATGATCTATTCCTTTAAAAACATTCAATTTGTCAAGTCCATCTCATACATAAACCATATCCCATTGTTTGTTTTGGCTTAAAGTTGGTCATTTCTGTGATGAGCAAAATTAACTGCCAACAATCAACGCTTTGGCACCGACAACCAGCATGGAATGGCTCTCTAGGCATGCAGTGTCATCCATATTATTGAACTGTCACTACTCGAGACCCTCTGTGTGTTCTCCGACAATGAGAAGCAAACAGCCTGTAATTTGGCTTTAGACTGATTGTCATTGTCTTTCTGTTTATACAACTGTGATGTGTGCTGTGCCAACATGGCTTTTGACATGTTTATTACGCTAGAAGATAACGTGCATCCTCTTTCTTTTTCTTCGCTTCCTGCATCAGAACTGTTCATTTGACTGACTGTCAGCTTAATGGAAATACTGATCATCAGTCAAGCCCGCAGAATATTTTGTACCTTGTGGATGCGGAGATCACTGGTTATGTTTTTGGATGTGTCTGCTGTGTGGACGTGTCCAATTTAAACCAGGATTTAGTGGCAGGAAGGTTTCGCATTTTGAATGAGATCCTCTAGGCTTCTAAAGTGGAGTATCTTTGCTCTATAGGAAACACATGTGAGATTGCTATGGTCTTTTTCTCTGGAGAAAAATCTGTGAAGCGGGAGACTTAAGCGAAAGTGATATTAAAGAGATCTCATTTGGGAATTTTCATCCCTACAGGCGCAGAGTTACTTGAACAACTACGTTCCCCTAAAGAGGCAACATTAGCAGAATGCAGTTTTAGCAATTTAACTTAAAAGACGAGGTAAAGGAGTCATAAAACTTTTCATTTATTTCCCAGACAGCGTATAGCTTCTTAGAGTAGACTGCGTTCACACTTTCTCAAGCAATCTATCTTCCAGGTTATTTTTAGGCGTGAATACATGCAATATTAAAACAAGGTCCCAGATTCAATTCAATTTGCCAACACGCCGCACGTACATAACAATATAAATTGGATTGCCAGTCCAGAGTCACTGAGAGAGAAAGTAAAACAGGAAAGGGAGGGAGGATGCTGGGTGACAGAGGACAACCGACAGAGAAAGAGTACGAGAGATGAGCAGTCAGGCAATAATAATTTATGAGATATGGCGTGAGAGGCAAAACTAAAGAAATGGAGGGAAAGCTGAAAATTGCATGAATTAATCAGAGTTTAGAGGTCAAGCAAGACCATGCCATTGTAAAACCAGGGCTGGTCGTCAAAAATCACTTGACCCCAAAATGAACTTTCTTGTGATTTTATTCCGTAGTTCAGCAAAAGCGAATAATATTCCTCAATTATAAGCCATTTTTTCTTCCTGCTCACCTTTTAAGAAGACAATAACTTTCTGTTAAATGACTGTCCAGTTTATTGAGGTACCTATGCAAAGGAGAGCCAATGAAAGAGCTCTCTTACTTTAAGTCTTAACATTGTTTGGCATTCACTCAATGTTCATGAATTATTTAATGGTGAGTAATGTAATTTCTTGAAAAAGAAACCAATGTACTGCATCAAGGATTTGCACCTGTAAACTGAATTGTCTTTCAAAGGCATTACACAGTAACTACATGTTTTTGCAAACATTAAGTTATGAATTAAATCGGGTCTCTTAAGCTGCATTCCGATTCACAGTAGGCAGTGTTCACTTTTCCATACTCAACTATACTCAGATGCAGAGAAAATGGAAAAATCCATATTGAAACCAAGTTGGAAGCCATTTTTCTGAGTTTCAGTGTTGGAGTAGTTATTGTGTTTTTCTTTTCTAGAAAGTGTTGTATTCTGATGTCTCACATGTTTTGCATGGGTTTCAAGTCCAGGGTTTAAGTGATCCGCTCAAGACTTGTCCATGGAGCCCTTTCACAGCAATTCCTCAAAATTTTCCTCCACCAAGTAATTAGCGAACTTAAAGCCACAAGTTCTTATTTCGTGCTAGGGTTGTCCCTATACTGATTATTGCTCCGATACCAAAAAACAATTACACCCATCTGACTTACGGGTCATTCTGTAAACACCCAGTACACAAATTAAAATCATGTTATGTGATTATTAAACCACAAAGGCTGTGATTTAATGCAATAAATATATAGTTTGCATGTGCTGCATGCTTCAAAGTGAATGAGTGGAGCCATTGTTGTGCTGACACCGGCAACTCATACTTTTAGAGCTTCTTAACTCATACACGGAAAATACCATTATGAGCATCACATGCTCTGTTAGTGGCAGATGACATTGAGTGCTTATTCACTTTGTAGCGTGCCACACATACAGACTACATTTTAATTAAATAACTACATATTTAATTAATTAGCAGCCGTTTGCAGTTTTATAATCACATTGGGTCACGTAGTGACCTGCTTCTCCAGAGGTGAGAAGCTACCATTAAAAACACACAGAAAAGGAAAGGGCTTCAAAATAAAAGCTTCATCCCAAATAAAAGTATATTTTTCTAAAACAGTATAAATTTACACTAATATATTACTATATACTGTATAGTTATGTAATATCCACTGTAATACTGCTGATAATAATAATAATAAATCAATAGTAATTGTATTATATTTAAGCAATATCTCACATTTGTGATGCTTTGTCATGTAGCTTTTTTTTGACAAAATAACTCCAATGTTGTATGTTGGATTGTGCTGTGAGGTTCTTTATAAAAGCACTTCATTTGATAAAAGTAATAAAATATTATGCTGAAAATTAATTGTTCTGTTTTCATTTAATTACATTTAATGAATGAATTTATTTAAACACCATAAATATATATTGAACTGTTGATATGTAATTCAGATTTTTTTTAACCATCAATCACAACATAACACACAATACTGTATGTCAAACTAACAAAACTTTTTTTTAAAAGTTTTTCTAAACTTTTTTAAATGACTACTTTAGCAGATTACTATAGATTAGAGCCTAGAATAATCCAATGTATCACAATATTCCTCGCGGATGTGAAGGAACAGCTGTGAAATGTTGTCTTCTACTTTCACTGTATTCTCCAAAGGTTTTAATTATAGGATTTTGCTATTCCTTTCCAGACTTGTCCGAGGATCCATGATGTAGTAGCAAAGTCTTTCTAGCAAGTCAGTCTCTGGAACACTGTTGGGAGGCTATTTCCGTTTGAAAGTGCTGCTCCAGCACTTGATTGGGGAAACACAGAAATCTCCAAAACGATTGGTCAAGACGTTACGATCAATAATTATTTCAAATCAGCAGTAAAATCTGACAACAATGTTATCATAAATTGTGCATCTTTACCTCAGATTACGCTTAGAAATGCAATTTTCCCAGCTTGTATATCTAATGACATGCTCATTGTTTGGCAAGCTCGTCAATAGGCAATGTCGGTATCTAAAAGGTGATTGGCTCTTTTACGTGTAAGGAGGGACTTCCTTTCTATATCTGTTGACCGCTGGGCGTTCCAATTTCTCCCATTTATTTAAATAGAAGTGGCATCTCTGCTTAATAGTCTCATGTAGAAGTTATTGCACGTTGCACTGTTACGTTCCCATGGGTGACAATCTGGTCTGTTCTGGATCCAAATCTCATTTCCATCTTTATTTCCCCAATAACTTCCTATCACTCTTCACTGTGATAAAGAGTCAAAAGCTCCCAATATAAGTCTGTTTAAAGACACAACAAAATAAAAATTGGAGTTTTGTGGATTTTAGTCATGTCTGTTAGCTTTGAGGACATCTAGTGTACTCCTAATGTTGATGCCGTATAAACATTTTTGTCCAAAAAAATGCTTTCTAGTATGAGAATTTCCCCTCACCAATACCACCTGCAACCGACTAGCAATAAAAAGTGGCGAATTGTGGTTTTGCCAGGCTGTGCGTAAAATTAAAGTGTAAATTATTATTGAATATTTAGGACATTATTGATTCGTTAATGTCACAAAAAAACATCCTGCAGTCTATGCTGCTAAGAAACATCCATACAGCTTGACTTTTCCTGCACCAAACTTTTAGTGTGGGATTATCAGGTTGACGAATCTTTGGTCTGAAATGTCTGGGGATTGAGAGTAGAGTGAACAGGATATGAGATGTTTTTTCTTACATACACAGATGAGACAAAGCATTATGACCACTCACAGGTGAAACAAATAACATTGATCATCTCCTAACAAAGCCACATGTCAAGGTCTGGGTAGATTAGATGGTAAGCGATCAATTAGTTCTCATAATCAACGTGTTGAATTCAGGAGAAATGGCAGGAGTGAAGATCTGAGATATATTTTGATAAGTGCCAAATTGTTGGGGCCAGACGACAAGCCAAGGCTTGTGTGGTTCTCCAATTCAGCAGTGGTATGTACCTACCGACAGTGGTCCGAGGAGGGACAAACCACAAAAGTGTGACATGGTGTTGGGCCCTCAATGCGCGAAGGCAACGAAGGTGATCCTGTCTGGTCCGAACCAACACAAGGTCTACTGTTGCACAAGTCACAGAAAATTTGAATGATGGTTATGGGAGGAATGTGTGACAACACACATTGTGCATTGCTCCATGCTGTATATGGGGCTGCGTATATGCAGACCTGTCAGAGTGCCACTGATGACCCCTGTCCACCATCGAAAGCACCTACAACTGGCACGTGAGCATTGGGACTGGACCTTGGAGCAGTGGAAGAAGGCCACTGTTTACCTGGGGAAGTGATGGCACCAGGATGTACTGTGGGAAAACAATAAGCTGGTGGAGGGTGTTTGATGCTCTGGGCAAGGTTCAAGCCATTCGCGTGTTCCTCAATTTGACACGTGCCGCCTACCTAAACATTGTTGCAGACCAGGTACACTCCTTTATGGCAATGGTATTCCATGATGGAGTGGCCTCTTTCATTCGGATTATGCGCCATGCCACACTGCACACATTGTTCTGGAATGGTTTGTGGAACATGAAGAGTTCAGTTTGTTGACCTGATCTCAAAATTCCCCAGATCTCAATCAAATTGAGCATATGTGGGATGTGCTGAACCAACAAGTCTAAATCCACAGTGGCTCCACCTCGCAACTTACAGGGCTTGAAGGATCTGCTGCTAATGTCTTGGTGCCAGATAGCACAGGACACCGTCAGGGGTCTTGTAGAGCCCATTCCTCGTCAGGTTGTTGCTAATTTGGCAGCATGCGAAGGACCAACATCATTTACTAACCCTCATTTTTTTTTTAAATCGGAAATCCTCTGATTTACTGATGTGATTTAAGGTAACACATATCTAACATGATAGCAAAGCATGTATTTATTTATACAACATTTATATCCCATATCCAGAATGTGCAGCTTAGAATACATATCGCTTCATTTTGTTTAATAATAATAATAATAATAATAATTGTTGATTACGCTCAACTAACTAGGGTGGGACAAGTTTTTGTTGCCATATCCAAGGCAGATGTAAAATTAAACCAGTGGCAAACTGTCAGGCATCAAAGAATTAGCTATAGACTAATATATTCCCCTTTCATATTTAACATCATTAGCGGGACTCGCAATAAGATTCGTGAAGCATTCATCCCTCCTCATCTGGCACTGAGCTAGCGAGCAGCGGCAACTAATACACATTTAAATGTATCTGCGTTGATCTGAATCACAATTACACCTTGCTTGTTCATAATAAAACACAGATAAGTGGCTTTGAGAATTCATGTATTTACATTAACTCTATAGTTTCCTGACAATAAAGGATGACTTTCATTAAAACATGGGAGGTCTTGTGGAGAGCCCACTTAAAAACACAATGCAACCTAAAACCAGAAATGAAAATAAAGTAAAATAAAAACCTTGTACTGATTAAAATATTTAGGAGATTGCATTGAACGCTTTTGGGGCAATGGGAAAAGCAGCCAAAGAGCCAACTGCTGAAAAACCCTGTCTGAACAGTATATCCTCTCTTACCCTATCACTTCCTGCAAGCTGTCTTAGTCATCTGTGTTTGGTACTCTCCTTCTAAACGAGAATAATCGAGATGCTTCTATCGATTTGTCCTGTCATACGTTCTGTTAAATGATTGCCCATTTTGTCTAGGCACCTATGCAAAGGAGAACCAGCGAAAGAGCTCTCAGACTGTCACTTTGTATTTTTTTTGGCATTCAATCTGTTCATCAATTATTAAATGGTTTCTTGAAGTAGGAACAAATCTACCAGTCAATGTACAGTGCATTTGGAAAGTATTCAAATCCCAAACTCCAATTCAATTCAATTTAAAGTTAAAGTGTGTTTTTGTCATAAAGAAATAGTTTAATAATTTCTACCTGGTCTGATACATGTTACAATACCAATACATGTTACGATACCAATTTTTGTAGTATTATTATTTTCTATGCGGTTTGTTGTACGTAACGTAATACATTGTAATGTAACACTAGGAGTGCTACAACAACAATGACTTTTATTCACTTTCACACATATCACGAGTGACATGGCAGATTATCATTAAAGCAACACTTTTTTTCCCTTTTCCTTAAACAATGCTATCTTATAATATCAAAACACTTTTACTAGTGCATGATTTGTAAAGTGAAACATGTGAAGTTTGCATTACAAGCTTGTTCATGCACAATCAAATTGCACAATAGCTCAAACGATAGAGTGTTAACCTTGCGCGCAAAGATCTTTTTATGACACTATCAGTTTGGTTTAAGGCTTAGGGTAGGGATGTAGGTATTGTTGAACTCGATTGAGCTCATTTGTTTGGGAGAAAATGTAATTCGCTTTTAGTGCCAAACAGTGGACATTTCACCTCGGAACTGCTGCAGTACATTTAAGCAGTCATGTAATATAAATTAGCAAAAATTTTGCCTCAGATCATATCATGAGATCAGGCTGCATACGGTCCAGTCCCAACATTGTAATTGCATTAAGAAAAAGACCAATGCATTATTATTATTATTTGTATTTTTTTGTATTTCGAGAAGAAATTACATCATATAGGTTTGCTACGATAAGGCAAGGCAAGTTTATTTATATAGCACATTTCATACAAAATGGCAATTTAAAGTGCTTTACATAAAAATTATAAAGAAAATACAAGATACATAAAAATATTAACAAATGCAAGGTTCTCTGTTAATTGTTTGTGGGGTCTGTTTAATGGAAGATATACCCTAAAATGAACCTATAAGGTCCAATATCATGGAGCATGAAATATAAGACTATAATAGATAATCTAAAAAGAGGTGCATGACAATACCCCGGCCTACTCCCATATCCCTATATTCGACTAATGGGACCAAGGTCTGCTGATTTGAGAGATTCAATACTCTCTAAACCCCATGTGTCGACTTATGGGACAATGAAATGAATGTCCATAGACTCCAGAGATTAATGCCGAGACCACCTCACTTCTTTCTTCATCTGCAGCTAAAATTGAAAGAACAGGTACCAGCGATGTACTTCACGAGACTCACCAACAATCAGTCAAAAGATACATTAAAAGAATAGAAGATAAAAACTCACCTCTATATCTTTGAGCCTTGCAGTCACCAAAAACTGCTAAAGATAATAAAAGAATACATCAACAATATATTTTAAAACTAATTAAGGACAAGAATTAAGAATATACAATGGCAATTCAAAGTGTTTTACATAAAAATTATAAAGAAAATACAAGATATAGATATATATATATATATATATATAATGAGAGAATTTTCATTTTTGGGTAATCTATTTCTTTAAAATATTTTGCAGATACTAATGAATAAGTGATTCACATGTTGATTTCCCCCCAAAGTGTAAATATTGTGGCTCTGTGGCATTTTTAAAACATTGATCTGTCCATTTGAGAATCCCGACATGTCTTACCTAGCAACATTGGCTCAACCAATGGTGTCAGTTTGAGGCGGGACTTCCTGTTTTCTGACCTGTAGACAGGGGGAGAGTTCTGGGAACCATTCTGGAAAAGTCATTGCTTTTGCAATTCCGTATGGTGCCACTAGTGGTGCAGAAATCATACAGTACACTTCTCCTTTTACCAAAATTAAAACAAACCCAATACCTTGAAGTTATTGATTAAAACATTTAAGAGATTGAATTGAATGCTTTTAATGCTAAAGGTAAAGCATCTAAAGATCAAATTGCAGAAAAACCCTCCTTATATACTCTTATCCCAACGGTTCCTCCAAGTAGTCATCTTTTTATTTGTTACCTGCCTTCCCATCAAAGAAAATCAGCATGCTGCTCCTATCGATTTTTCCTGTTTTAATAGCATAAAAATGTATTTCACCCTGTGTCAAATACAAAATGAATTGCTCTCAAGCTGAGCGGTGATTTGACATTTTTTTATTGGACGACGAATGTGGGCTCGGGACATATCATATATATATATGTGATACAATGTCATAACTCGCATTCTCAGTTTGGCATGATAATAGTGACAGCTGTTTATTCAATGTCCCCGCCAACAGGTCATACCCCTGCCCACCACCAATCACTCCCTCCAGTGTGGGTGGTTATATCCTTCTGGAATTAAAGCGTAATTGAGAATAATGAATGCTTAATTTTTTTACAGAGGGCATTGTGACCAGTTTCCTGTCAAAAATGATGCAGTACCACCCATGTATATTCATCAGACAGTCACCACCAAGGGATTTGAAACTAACAATCAGTACAGGTGATTGTGTAATTAATCTGGTGTAGTTTAACAGAGGACAGATTATGTTTTGTCCTTCTTAGCGTATCCTCTTGATGAATATGTCCTGTCCGATTTCAAGCATAACGTTAAATACTTATACAAGATCTCTTAAAATGTCATAATATGCTAAAGGGTGGTAATCAGAAATGTGCTGGTTTTAATCCTGCATGGAGATAGTCTTGAGCTGTCACCAGGGGGATTATCTGTGTATCATGCCATGGTCACTCTAGACTTCGAGCTTGCAAAATGACCTCAGACACCCCCAATGGACAGGATTTGATGCCATGCTCGAGGCCTTCTTATTTTAATAAATCACAAATAACAATGTTAAGATATGCAATCTACCCACTTTTCAATAAAAACATACAGCTTTGAAATATGTATTCTTTATATTGAGTTTTGAGGTCAGTGTGTGATGTTTCAATCTTCTATTGGTCTCACATCTTCTCATCATAGGAATTCACAGGTAAGAGATCACCACACTTTGCCAAAGTTTGCTAAATGTGAACGTTTCCGGTGTCCAGAGTGTGGATGCGGTTAGATGTGTGATCGAAGTGTATTGTGCTATTAAGGTTGCCAACTTTTCCATATTAGCCAAGACATTCTGTATTTTGGATGAAATTCAGATGCCTGTTGTCCTGTATTTAAGCAGTGAAACATTCAAGGTAGACACCCCCGGACATTAGCATCGTGTCACGTATAGAAGCCGAAAAATGCTCAAGGGGGACGTCCCACCCCCTCCCCCCAGTTGTATAGTGAATGTCGCGAGGGAAACTTCCTGGTTGGGCATTGAAACGTCCCATATTGAATAACTCAAAATGCTCAAGCTATTTCATATTCACATGTCAAAAAGATGGCAACACTATGTTCAGTGGCATTACCACAGGAAAACTGCGGAAACAAATTCCACCTTTTCTGTGCTGTGATAAATGTGATAAATAAAACATAGATTTGTACATTTTGAGAAAATTAAGGACATATAAGTGGTCTTTACCTGTTCAAAAATGTCAGAAACAATGCTAGGGTGTTCTGGGTGGTTACTAGGTGCTAACTCATTGGCTCAAGTTAAAAGAGTCCACCCCAAGTCCCTATGATATTCTGGTCCCCAGATATGGTTTCGGGTCATTTAATTGCCTGCCAGGCAGAAATTGTAAGCCTAATTGCTTAGAAAAGTAAAAGCAGATCTTCCCTCAGCATGCTGCACAATTTGAGGTATCGTTCTTTTTAGTAGCACAAATGGTGTGGGACAAAGTATGCGTATTATTATTATTATTATTATGTATTATTATTTAATACTTAAGATTAGGGTTTGTTGTTGTAATGCGTGCCTTAGCAAGCTCATTAATCTTATGTACAACTCAACCACAAATAACAGCACAGTGAAAACCAGAATAACACAACAAGATGAGAAAGTAAACTGTAATTTACCCAGCTGTGGCTGACACAAAATAGAGGCCATCGCTAAACTAAAACCCACAGAATGTATCTAAACCTTTGCGTTTCACAGAACATTTGTGGTTAAAATTGAGGCTGTTACAAGACGTTTTATGAGAAGATGTTTGTGAGAAATCGACAGCCAGAGAACAAAATATTGCTCTATTACATCACAAAAGCTTTGAGCCATAAGTTCAGCTTTGGAGGGGTCAGTCAAAGTTTGTATGTTTTCTTTTTTAATGATCTGTCACACATTCGCAAAGATTTTCTTCAAACCGCCAACTGCTGCATTTTTACACAGTAAATAACAAGAACTGTAGAGGCTTTGTAATTTCTTGCACCTCTAAAAGGCTTGTTGCTGTGGCTATTTTCATAGCTATTCCATTTTCAAGGCACCTGCTAGCTGTAATTGTCATTTGTGGCAAATGATAACTCCAAACCCAGTTCGGCCTTTGGGGAATAATGTACCTTCACACAACTCCTGCAAAAGAATTCTCTCTTTTATAATTTCTTTCTCTCTCTCTCTCTCTCTCACGCTCACACACACACTATGTATGCCCCCCCATAGAAAAGGTCTGAAATGCACAGCGAACATTTTCGAACACCTTCAGTTTTTATTGAGCCATTAAAAGTTATCTCCTCTCCAAACTTGTTAGAGCAAGAAGTTTTCGAATCATTCCGGAAACATACTTTCACCAAAAGTGGCTTTAAATGCCCCCAGATGAGAGTTTAGAAGTCTGCTGTATAAACCCAAGCCACTGAGTGCACAGTAATGTGACTCAGAATCCATACTAGCAGCGCATGCAAGCAGTGGACAATCCATATTGGCAAGGTAGCATGCTGTTTCAAACTGTGACCAGCCATTGAATTAGTAGGCGACATTTAATGCTTCCTAATAGATTTTCCTGAACTATTCCTTAACTACCGGGAGCAACAGAACTCAGAACAGCTTTCCCATTGACTCAACTAGTCCACAATCCCTTAGAGACCAATATTAAAACTGATCCACAGGCAGTTGTGCATGTTATTATGTGGGTACTCAATTTCCACAGCTTGAATTCCACCACCCATGGGCTTCTTGTGCTTTCACGGAAAAACTCCAATATTTTTGCCATTCTGGATTATTGAGACCTAGTGGCACAGAATAAAGAATAGCACTGTTTATATCCATTAGGGCTTTTTAGTCATTACAGATGTGAATGCAAATGGGGTCTTTCGTTTGCAAGCAGCCTGGTGATATCCTATTTAACCTGCAGGAAAAACTAATCCTCCGTCGGATGCAAAACAATCCCAGGCGAGTACTATGAGCTAAAAACAATGCTTTTAGCAGCAGAGATGTGCCGAAAGGTCACCTTAAAGCTCAAGGGTGTCAATTATTCGCTACCAGCATCACCAAATGGAACTGGGAAAATAATCAGTGATTTCAAAAAGGTACCAAAAAGTTTGCCCACCTTCCATTGGTTGTAAAAAACAGATAGTCCCACCCCAAAGTCACACCATTGGTTAAGCCATTGTTGCCACTCAAACAAATAGAGGGACATTTTGATAGTATCACAGCATCCAATTTTAGGTGAAATCAACCTATAAATTGTTTACTTATAGTTGCCTCTGCATATTAAACTGGGATACAACTGGATTTTAACATCAAAAAGTGAGGACGACAACTTTGTTTCAATGATTTTGAATTTTGAACACAATGTGATCTATGTAATATGATCTTCAGGTGTATACTGGATGAAGTTTTAAAATACAACCAAGTCCACACTAATTCGCCTAAATATCAACATTCTATTCTTTTGTGTGTGTAATTTTTAAATATGTGTAATATTGAAATTCTTTCTTGAATTCTGGCTAAAAAAAAAAATTCATAGCTTATTATACTTAATATGATTTACCCACCAAAAATATAAACTTGACCATTCCGATCCAGCCTGACATAGCAAAATCGGCTAAACCAATAGTGTTCTTTTTGGGTGGGACCGAACAAACTTTTTTGCCGATGGAAGGAGTGTTGAGGAAACCTGTCACAACATGATCACACAGAAAATTGGCATATTGCTTTCGAAAGTACATGAAACCTTAAGTCAACACCATCCTGCCGATTAACTAAGAAGCGCCATTCCCCATCAGCCAGTTCTGCATTAATTTAAGCATGAATACACTTCTCTTTAGTGCTACTGGCCTTTGAGACATGGCTTCTGGTCCCACGGGAACCAGGAAGTAATTGTGATCACTTTAACAATGGTGAGTACGATTCAGAGGTTGCATTTTTGGTATAGGTTAGGATTAGTGTTAGGGTTAAGGTGCGTACACACTGCCAGCGACATCGCGCACAACAGCGACTCCATCCCATTAATTTTCAATGAGAGCACAGCGACTTCCGGCGACACGAGCTGTCGTGACCGTTGGCGACTAGATGTGGGTGTGTCCAGCGACGCGACAAAGTTGAGACAAGTTCAACTTTATTCAAATTAAGAGCGACTAACGGAAGCGACAGCCAATAGGAGAGAAGACGGGAGAGCTCACGTGATCCTTCTCTCTCTCTCTCTCAGCTCCTGCAGTAACGGAAAGATGGATGAAAGGCTAATTCTTGCTGTTAGCAATTTTCCAGTGCTCTATGATATGTCTCTTCCCACATACAAGGACATTTTTAAGAAAAATACTGCATGGAAAAGTGTATCTGAGATTGCGGGGATTTTGTGGACCCAGACAGACCGGCATTTGCATTTTCGCTGCAGATAAACAGCCGCTATGGCAAAGAGCACGCCTTGTTTCTCATTCATCTTTGATATAAATCATTTTATGTACTGATTCCATTTATATTTAGTCTTTTCCCTCCAAAATGTTTGTTTTTAGCGGCAAGAAAAGCGATTCGCTGTCAACAGCAATGGAATGACATCCGTGAATGTCATTTATAAACGTTACTAGGCAACCAGTAGTGGGAACGCCCACTAGCGACTTCACCGCCAGCCACTGGCAACCTGCAGCGACAAAGTCGCTGACAGTGTGTACGCAGCTTTAGGCAGTGGAGTTAATATAATATGCATTCCTGTTGACTACATTACATGTTTTACAACTAAACATTCAACTCAATTTTGGCGCCACTCTGTGGACATTTCTCTCGGAAACTGGAGCTCACACGTGCCCATACGTTCAACCAAACTTCCAGCTTTGGCCACTGGGGTTAGTGGTTCAAATTCTGGCAAGCACAGATGGATTTCAGCAACAAAACTTTGACCAGCTGTCATCGAATTCATCACAAGATCTGTAATCCAGCTTCAAAAAGGACAAAAAATGCCATACAGTGGCTTTGGTTGAAGAATGACCACAATTTAAATTTGTTAATCACTGAAAAAAAGTCTTAGCTGTAGATAAATAACGACAGAATTTTCATTTTTGGGTGAGCCTAAAATTAAAATTCTGGAGACTTCCTTTATCTCTGTGCAGTAAAATATTCCTCTGGGATTATGAAGTGTTGGCTGACACTGTTGTTGACAGTTTCTCATAAAAACCCACAGAGCACATTGGCAGAACTATTTTTCACCTGTTGCCTGAAAAGCACACCTTCCCTTGACTGTGAACATTGTTATAAATAGTAAGGCAGCTCTACAAAATACTGATGCAGCCGCTACACCTCTGAAGTGCTCCGACAGGCTGAGGAATTGTCAGTGCTAGCTCACACAGACAGCTGGCTGGTTTGGAGAGAGACTCAACAAAACACGGACTGCGAGAGATCATCACGCCAGTGTCAGGCCCTGAGTGGCGGATGTGATATGACACGACTCGCAGTCAACCGTGTGAGAGACACCGTTAGTGATAAAGCCCATGCTAACTCGTGACTTATTCGTCTTTTGTCATAGCAGAGGTGATGGCATGTCAGGTGAGCTCCAGAATTCCCCTGGTTAGCTTCTACTGCCCAAGCAAGATCTGAGACAACATTTTGTTTGTTTTCATTGTTGCATCAAGCTCAATTTGGTATAATCCATGGTTTAATGAAATAAGCTTAGCATTTTGACTTACCTGCCAATGTGCTTATTGAGTAATTAGGAATTTGATACAATACGTAGTCGGAAAACTTTAGTTAGACTTAAGTTTGTTAAAGTCAACATTGAACAGCATTCACAACCTATTTTAGTTGATTTGAAGAGTCCTCCAAAATGAATGTATATGTAGGGTTCAACTGATAGACACTTTGCAACTGTCTCTGTAAATTAAACCAGCTGCAAACACATTCTGGTTCTGTAAACTAATACATTTGACAAGCCTTAATCTTTGTGGGTTATTAAAGCTTTTAATTATTATAAAGGACTTTTAAACCCTTTTAACACCCCGAGCTTTCTGTTTGAAATGGGTTATTGCTTGTGTTATTTTAATATAACAGTGATGCAAAGTGAAGTATAAAGATTTCTAATTAGGTACAGATGATGCTCATTAGCGTCAGCCTTTGTGTGTCGGTAACTCTTATGGCTTGGAAAAATGATGTCGATGTGCATTCTGAATTATTGTTATTTTTTAGCCCTACACCTTTGACCCTCAGAAGCTCTCACTCTAGAGGATAAACACTTCAAAGGTATCTCTCTGTCACCATGGTGAGGTTGCGGTTGGACATTTGAACTATGGCGTGTTACTTTTTAGCATAAACTAATGTAAAAACATTTTTTTAAATAAAAATGAATAAATAAACTTTTAAAAAATGTTAAATGATAGTTAATGCAATATGAACTAAGATGAACTCAGAATGAATAATTGTATTTTTTTTAAATGAATATTAACCAAGATTAATAAATGTATTATTTATAAATTGTAAACAAATATGTGGTTCATTGTTTGTTCACAACATAGACTGTAAAAAAAGATGGACGACGCCCCTTCGCTCTTTTCCATTGGTGAGAACTGAAGCCGCCAGTGTCCCGATATGGCGCTGACATCTTGGGACTTGAGTCTGCGCAGTTGCGATTTCAGGACCAGACCTGCGCAGTAGTGAGCAGGAAGTAAAGCCGCGAAATCAAGGCCCGCCCTCACTCTCGCTGAATCAATCGCAAGCACACGCCCCTGCACTTTTGACTTTTGAATTATGATCGGTGTGAAATAATTAATTATAGAAATGTAGATATTCAATTTAAAACTCCAATCTCCTCAGTCCTCCGAAGATCCCGAATAAAAGTCAGTTGGTGCTTCAGTGACTACTTCGCTCAGAGAACCTGTCAATCACAGCTGTCAATCATGATGTCACAGCACCGTTTTTATAGCATCAAATAACTAAAAACAAACTTATTTTGAAAACAAACACTTGAAATCACATCAACGTGATAGAAACGACAGTAAATGACAGAAACTATCTTTGGAAAAAAGATATGTGAAGTGTAATTTAATTGTTTAGTTGGTCTCACGTCCCGTTGAATAACATGGGGAGGCGGGGTTTATGACCTATACTAGGACCAGCCACCGGGGGGCGATCGAGACGTTTTGGCTTCACTTTTGAGGGCTTGTGCGGCACACTTGGTTCACAATACCTAATGCATAAACAAATGTTAACAAATAATGTATTTATTTTATTTATTTATTCTATTTGTTATACACATGCATATATATATATATATATATACTGTGTGTGTGTTCGTTTTAAAAAATATTAATATATTAAAATGAATATATTTGGAATATTTTGTAGTTACTTTTTTCTGATGTTTTTTTGTTGGCTGTTTTATTTACATTTTTTGTACATTTAACAATCAAATCCACATATTTTAGAAAATCGTTGCCCTTTTCCCATACGATGATTGCTCTGAATACGCAGAGCTGTTATGAGAAATATTTGTCATAAAATACTGTAAAAACACAAGAGATTTTGTTATCTACATGGGAAACAATAGCGACTCTAATACTGTTCCATCACTTTTTTGAATTGTGTATCAGCAGGCGAGCAAGCTTGTTATTTAGGGATTAGACTAAATGCTGCATTGATTTCTGTGAGCAGGAATATGATTTCTCTGTAGTAAAATTCCTCTCTGCTCATTCCTCTTCAGGGTGACTTGAGCTTTTTGATTACTGTGGCAAGGAAATGGTCATAAATGGAAAAATCACTGACAGGTAGCGATTTGGCAGTATGTTTCATCGTAATGTATTTTACTTTGCATATGAAATGTGTTGCTCCCCCAGTGAAATATTGCTTGGCTCTCTTTTCCTTCCCGTCACATGAATGGAGATTTATTCCATTCTAGCATTTCACAATAATCAAGGGACTAGAGCAGATTTCAGGCTCTTTGACTCTCTTAGGGCAATTTGGCCAGAGAATGAATCTGTCAAAGCTGCCTCAGAACTAAAAATGAAAGACTTCAGTAAAGATTTAAGAGTAAACATTATGCAAGTATATATATTTTTTCAAGCAATTGAAATTAAATCAGTAGCTGTACACATGCATACACATTGCTGATATATTATACGTATATATATATATATAATATATATAAATATATATCTTTGTGATATATTGTATATTTTCATAAAATAATGGCTAAACATATATCAGGAAATTTGATTTCTTGTTTTAAAAATATATTTGTGGCCTGCTCCATTTTTTGGAGTCACGTTTACCCAAAAACATATTTTGAATAACATATTTGAAAAAATATGCATTGATATGATTGATCAACACTGCTGTTTTTACCTACAGCAATTGAATCAAAGCAGTGCTGATGTAGGGCCGTATCGCACTCTTGCTCGTGTGATATTGCTTAAATATATATATATATATATAGAGAGAGAGAGAGAGAGAGAGAGCACGATTGCGAGTGTGATATTGCTTATATACAACAGTTCAATGAACAAGTAAATTTTTTAAAATGAGGAATAACTGAGTACAGTCAGAAAAATGCATTTATGCATGGAACAATAAAACAAGTATTATAATGACAACCTGAAAGGCTGCTCAGCAAGGAAGAAGCCACTGCTCCAAAACCACCATAAAAAAGCCAGACCACTGTTTGCAAGTGCACAAGGGGACAAAGATCTTACTTTTTGGAGAAATGTCCTCTGGTCTATTGAAACAAAAATTTTACTGTTTGGCAATAATAACCATCTTTATATATGCAGCATGCGCTCTTAAGATTCGGTCCATGAGCCACTGAAATGTAGCTGGGGTCCCAAACAAACCAAACAGAATTGGTGTAATCCTGACTTCTCTCTCCCTTTTTTGTTGGAGACAGATGCGTTGGACATTGTGTTGGGGGCTGTATTATCCCAAGTAGTGGAGGGGGAGGAGCACCTCATGCTGTACATTAGTTGGAAGCTCTCGGTGTGAGAGACAAAGTACAGCATGATAGAGAAGACGTGCCTTACAGTCAAATGAGTGGTCCTCACCCTCCAGTACTGGCTGATTGGGAGGGCCTTTACCCTCTGTTCGGACCACCCCCCGCTCCAATGGCTCCATCACATGAAGGATGCCAACGTGTGGATCACCCATTGGTATCTGGCTCTTCAGCCTTTTATGTTCAAAGTGATCCACAGGCCGGGGGTGCAGATGGCTGTGGTGGATTTCCTCTCTAGAACTGGGGGAGAGGGGGGAGTAAGTCATAGGCCGGGTGGGGGTATGTGGTGATGTGGGCTTGGCTGAGCGACGTCTGTGGAGAGCGAGGCTGGTAGAGGAAGAACGCTAAGGACTGACACCTGTGGGAAATGATCTCTAATAGCTGTTCTGTATTTCAATGAGAGCTGGAGAGGAATAAAAAGGGTATTCAGACTGCCAGAGGGGAGAGAGAGAGAGATGCACGATGCTGACTACATGCGATTCTGTTTGGGCTGAAAAGCCATTCGTTTGTTTGTTATACTGCATGAGTGTTGTAAATAAAAAGACTCACATTGGATTGTTCACCCGTCTCCCACTTCCTCCTTCAGAGAGTTAAAGAACCTTGTCACAACAACATCATTATTTACTGATTTCTGTCAATGACGAAGCAAAATTAATAATCTGTCTATCCAGCTAGACTCTTGTTCAGTGATTATATGTCAGTAGACTCAGGCAATTCTACCTGAGTTTGCTCTGATTCATCTAAATTATATTAAATAAATTACTGTGAAAGAACATGGATACATCTTTGCAGAAAATATAATTTAAATATGCCTGGCACCATTTAACCATAAGGATGCATGAATTAACATTAGTTAGAGTAATTAAAGTACGTACTTGGAAATGTACTTGAACTTTGGTGTACCTATGTGGTGCTTATGGGAGATTTTCTGCTGTGCTTCTATAAGTATCTTCTAACAGCCATTTTCAGCCCAATTTCAAACTTAAAAGGAACATTTTCTGAAGAAAATGTGATTGTTCTCTTGCCTGTGCAAAATGTGTTCTGAGTGCTTTTAGTGCAATATATGTATAAATATACAGTATGTACACATAATCTCCAGCTGTACAGGCAACATGTGCGAGAACGCAGCTCAGTCTTCCACAGATGCAATTTTGCACTCAAAGACACCTAGACAGTTATATATACAGTAATATATATATATATATATATAGATATATATATATATATATATATATATATATATATATATATATATTATGATACAGGTTACTCTATGTTTTAGTCAATACAAAAGGTTCCCATGTTTAGACCCTTATTCATAATAGCAGTATGAATTCCACTTTGAAAAACATTCATTCTGTCATTTTCTGATTCAATGGTGTGGGTTTTAAAAAATCACAGCTAATGAAATTTAAATAAATTGCAGCTAATCTCAGAACATGTTGCATATGATGAGTGGGTTGTCATACAGTGTAGTTTTCTCATGTAACTAAGCAGCGTTCAATCACTCTAAAGCAAGCATGAACAAGTGTTCGCCCGTCTTTCCCGATGAGAAAGCAGGCAGAAAAAGAGTTATGAATCCACGCTGGATGAGCTGACCTCATCTCCAGGCAATATGCTGTATATTTCTATGCATCACCCCTGTGGGCTCAACCCTAAGGATGAAATATTATCATGAATCCTCCACCTCTGCGAGCCACTGTATACAAACAACAACTGGATGAATCTCATTAAATCTGTCCGGAACATGTCCAGGTCATAATTAACCACAAAACCATTAGAAATTCAAAACTACATTTTAATAAAAGAAAATGAAATTTTTTTGAGGCTATTTGCATTGTGACATTATTTTCATGAAAATTAAGCACATTTTCCTCAATACTCATTACCGTAAGGTTACAGTAATTGGGAAAAAAAACTATATTTTATTTAAATTGTAAAGTATTTAAACATGATGGTAGTATTAGTGTAACTGTTTTTGATTCATACTGATTTAAATAAAGACATTGTAAAAAATTACATTAATGAGAATCTAAGGATATTGATTTATTCTCTGTTCATTGTTTTACATAAATTTTGCATTAGTGAAAATTTGGGGAAGATTAAACCCATTTCTCCCTAGTTATATTACTGTAATATATGTATATATAACATAGTGGAGAGTAATATTATATATTATAACATGCATAGTTATATAATTTTTTTGTACTGCCTTTAATTTTTAAGTCAAATTTAAATAACACTTTTGTAAAAAAACAAACAAAAAAAACACTTCTCAGGACAATAGATTGTATTATAGTAATTAGAATCTGAGAAAAATATGTATTTATTTTTTTGGCTGTTTTACGATAATGAAAACTTTGTGGGAAATGTGCTTATTGTTATTAAAATCAATTATTTAATCCATGTTCCTAAAACAGGCTTCATTTAATACAATACAATATATATATATATATATATATATATATATATATATATATATATATATATATATATAATGTCTGTCTATTGCGAAAACTGTGTGCCTCGTGTCACGCTTGCATTGCATTCAGTGGTCGCGAGCTGTCTTTATGTTGTGCTGAGGTTCGGTCATTCGGCCGAACTCTCGCACAGGTGTCCTGTCTTGTTTTTTGTCGCCTGTTGCATGCATCACGTGGCGTTTGCCTCGCAACATATGCTCTGGTCTCATTTAGTGTGAGAACTGTGCATCGCTTTGTTTGCCGTTGCTATACATTCTCTAGTCTTGTTAGTATTGGTTGGCATGGGCGTATATTGCGCTTATGCCATTTGGGTGTTTTCTTGTCTCGTGAGAGCATGTGGTGTTGTTTCTGTATTGCCACGTGTCTCGCTGTCTTACATCATACCCAGCTTCCTTATTAGTCACACCTGCCCTGTCTTGCTAACCTGTTGATTTCTCTCCCTATTGTAGTCTCCTCATGTTTGCTGTCCAGTGCCTGTATCCAGTCTTGTGTGTTGCAGTCAGTCTTGTTTGTTGGTGTCGTTCATGTCGGTCCCGTTTTTCAGCCATGTTCCTTTTCAGTCTGGTCGGTCCTGATTCCTAAATACCCTCTCTGCTCAATCACTGGATTATTAGTTTCTCCTATGGATTTTCTTATGTTTGTTTTCCCCCTTGTGGGTGTTTTGGTTTGTTTTATTCATTTTTGCATTTCAATAAATTCTTGTTTTTTTGAATCTCTACCCTTGTGTCCTCCGCCTCTGTCATTCTCTGCAATCGTGACAATCTCTGACAAATGGTAGTATATGTTGTATTGCTGATTTATATAAATATGTTATAAAAATAGAATGACATAACAGTTCAACAGACTGTATTACAGTAATAAGAGTCTACAGATAATCTCTATTCTTTTCCTTTTTACGATAATGAAAATTTTGGGGGAAATGGGCTTAAATGTCATGAAAATAATCCTGTAATGCAAAAAAAAAAAAGTATAATTTATTTTCTTTATTTTTTTTTTTTTTTTTTGGTATTGCATAAAAATATAATGTGGACATGTTTCAGTAGATTCACACAACAACACCTCTCAGAATGTGTGAAAATGCCAAACATTGGGCAGTCTATATTCCCAAATGCCTTAATGACAAGTGCCGTGAGTGCCCCCCTAACTATACCCTCAATGCAAATGAACGTTTAATGGTTTTTGACCTAGAGTGGAAATAAGAGGCAGTTCTTCTTTTGCTTCAGGTTGAGTGAGGCACACAAATAGTTCTTGCCCCAGATCTTGCTCATGGCATCTTTTTTCTTTATTATGTTACAGTAAGGAGTTAAATATAACTTACTGTACTGACCAGAAGACCTCATCACATCCTTTTAAATGTGATATCAGCTGTTATGCAATATTAAGATAATATACATATGCATATTTTAAAAGATAGATATATAGAAGCCACCCACCACAACAAATCAAGCAAAATCTGTTCATTCAGGGGAACCTCAAATTAAATCCCTCATTCAGTGGATGCAGGCAGATGATGCCAGATCTTCATTTTTTTTACACCTCTCCATTTTCTTATTGTTCTGTGTATCTAGCTCTCAATGCACAATTACTGCCTTACACATCCACCATTTGTCAGGATGTTGGACCCTGGGGGTCTGTTCTTAATCAAATCATCTTCCTTTCCCTGTGTGTTCACCTCAAGCATGACATTTCTTTTGGCTAGTGTGATTGGTGACAATAACCTCTAAGGTCTCAATAACCTCAACCGAAGATTAAACCATGTTTCAGGCTGAGATGTCTTGGCAGTCAGATTGTACCATTTGCTAAATCTACAGTAGGTCAAAAATGGAGAGCTTGAGATAGCAGTTCCATCATTTACTCAACACCAATAGAAAAGGATCTGTCATGACTCGGGATGATAAATAAACAAAGAAATCATAGCCTGACATCACTGCCTGGTCTTTTAAAGCAAGCTAGTCTCATCAAGTTTTTGAAACAGACTAGATTTCCTTCACCTGTTAAAGTTATAATTCACCCGAACATTTTAATTTAGTCTTGTGTTGTTTTCAAACATGCTAAAAAAAAATTCTGTTTAAAACAAAATATGTTTTAGATTTCTAAGAATCCCCAAGAGACACATTTCCACATTTTCCTGGTACGCTGTACTTCCCATAACGTTTGTGTGAGGAACAAGCCAAAACTAGAACTTAGGTTTGAAGTGTTGGCTTGACAAAGCCTTATTTAAAATAGTTTTAAAGGTTTGACGTTTCTAGGTTATACAGGCCTTACAAAAACGATTGGAGTTTGAAATCACAAACTCTCATGGAATCACAAATCTATGGGATTTTGGGGATCTTTGATTATCTGCTACGGGAAAACCGTAAGTGCGATTAGTTAGAAAAGACACAGCAACCCAAGTCAGAACAGTTTGAAGGTTTGTGCCAAGTTTGGTGGAAGTTGCTTAAAAGCTCTAAGAGGAGTTACAAGTAATAATTGTGGTTTTGGTTGAGGGATTCTGGAAAAACCCTAAACCAAGTCTGTAGAAAAACAGTATGTTGGCCAGTGTTGGGTAAATTACTCAAAATGAGTAATCTACTACAAATTACTAATTACTTTTATAAAAGTAACAATTTTACTTTACTGATTACTTCATCTAAAAAAGTAATCACATTACTAATTATTTTACTTAAGTTACTTTCTAAATAAATTTTCCTAGAAATTCAAAATGTCTATTTTCCTCTTGATTCATTGTATGCAATGCATGGTTTGCCAAAAAAAGGGGGGTGCCAACAGGGGCAAAATGTAGGTATAGTAACATGATTGGGGTTTGCCACAGCTGTTAACCAGCATACTGGAAGATAATTGACAAAGTTTCACCTCAAAACTTTTCGCCTGAAGGGGAAAACTGTCCAACCCAAAGGTTTCACCACAAAGAGCTGCAAACTTCTGGCAAAAAAAATACCACCAAGTTAGCTAGAAAATAAATAGTTTTTGCAAAGAGCCGAAAGGGTTCCTCATTGGAAAAAAGTAGCTAGATAAATCTGGCAGGTTTTGGAAGTTTTGCCACTGTAGGGGGTTGATAGATTAGGACTCAAGTTAGAACTCTTGTTTCCTCTCATGTAGGGAATGATCAACTTGGATGCTAAAATACGTTTTCAAATCAAGCTCTGAATCTGTGGCTTCCAGCTGATCATTCACATCCCTGGTGAGAAGATTGGACCTCAAAGACTAAATCTCCTGACAGAAGTTGTGGACATCTGAGCAAGAGCTTTTCTGGTCAGCTTGGAGATGATATAACAAATCTTAGCATAATCCGTGGGGAATTTGACTGCTGCTTGTAACTAAAATGCCATGGAGCATTTGCAGAGTAAACCAAGACTCTTGTCAAGGTTTCCTTTATATGAGGGCTTCCATGTGCTTTTAAGAGACCTCCAAAACATTGTTCACTTGCAAACCATCTACAACAATATCATGAAATATTTGTGATTAACGGTGGCTAGAAAACGTAAGTGAAACCTTTGGAATTTGCTGGTCTTCTGCATTGATTGGTCATAAAATGTGATCTCATCTTCATCGAACTCACAATTATAGACAAACACAATGTGTTTAAGATAACAACACACAACTAAAATTATAATCTGTCATGTCTTTATTGAACACATACCATTAAACATGGAAAAAGTAAGTGCACCCTTTGATTTAATAACTGGTCGATCCTCCTTTGGCAGGCATATCCTCAACCAAGCATTTCCAGTAGCTGCAGATTAGACCTGCACAACATTCAGAAGGATTTTTGGACTATTCTTCTTTACAGAACTGCTCCAGCTCAGCCATATTCTTAGGATGTGTGGTGTGAATGGCTCTCTTAAGGTCTGGGCTCTGACTGGGCCACTCCAAAAGGTGGATTTTCTTTATTTGAGGCCATTCTGCAGTGGATTTACTTTGATGTTTAGGGTCTGCATCCTTTAACTTCTACTGAGCTTCAGCTGGCGCACAGCCACCCTGACATTATCCTGTAGGATATCTTGATAAACTTAGGAATTAATTTTGGTATGCAGTTCCGTATTTACGCCATACGTAATGCTGCATTATTCCCGAACAATTCAACCTTAGTTTCATCAGTCAACGCATTTCTTTCCCAGTAGCGTTGTGGATTGTCAAGTTGGTCTTTGGCAAACTTCAAGCCCACAGCAATGTTACTATATATATATATATATATATATATTTGCCAAAATCCTGACACTAATTAGCATTTGTTGACCACTTTAGCCTAGGGGTTCACTTATTTTTTCACAGCACTGTGAATGTTTAGTGGGATGTGTTAATTAAAGACATGTAAGAGTATAGTTGTTTGTGTGTTGTTAACTTAAGCACATTGTGTTTGTCTATACTCAAATATACTCTGCTGAATGTTGTTCTACCATCTAAATTGGAGCGTCTCAGCAATGTATTGCAAATAAGAATAAAACAACATAACATCTTTCATATGAACGCAAACACATGGAATAGATGTCTTATTGATGTGCTCCATCAGGGGCCAAATTCCCAGGTTAACTGAATATGTTCAATCGTTTTTCTTCTAATTATTCGTTCAAGATATCAGACACAATTAACTTTTGGTTCATTCCGTGTCAACTCAACCAAAGTTGGTTTTGATCATGTTTTTGATGTTTGTATAAGAAAACTAGCTTCACAACATATAATGCAACAAGTGGTGATGAAATCAACTGATTTTAGTAATTGACCTGCTTATCTCTGTGAAAAAAATAGAAGAATGATGCTGCCACCTTTCTAAGGTTTTTTTTTTTACTTGAATTTGTCATTTCTACAAAATAATCGATTACTCAGTAAATATTGTTCTATCAGGAAGACTCGCAGACTTGAGTGAAATTGAAGATGACATTTATTTGATGAATATAAAACAGAAAAGTAATGTCTCTCTTTGGCGTAGGCCCCGTCTGGCGGTCCGAAGATGTAGTACTCGGAACCGTCATATCCTGCCGGAGATAGAAGGCAGGGGCGAGGAGCCTACCCCGTGCAGGACAGGACTCAACAGGTGGTGGTGGGGTGGTGGAGGTTGCCACATTAGCGCACTGAAACAGGAATGTGATAGATTGTGAGCAGACCTATAAAGCAACAGCTTACATGTGATTGGCTGGGAATTACCCAGCTAATAGTGCGATGATGTACAGCTGCTAATCTTCTCACTGCACTTATCCATGGCATTTGATATTTTGACTTTTAACATAATTTATGTTTATCTTCCTTCAGAAAAAGTATTAACAAAATAATAAATCACAGCAAGGGAATTTACTGAAATTTGTTTCTGAAAAATGACATAAAATACCTGGAATTTTTTCGAGTTGTTTCTTGATTTTCTTTTTTTAATTAAAGTGTTTAATTTAACTGAAAACTTCCTCCCCAGTCCAAAAAGTCCCTCTATTGAAACTAAGCTACAAAAACATTTAAAAACAGTTTAATTCAAAGGGGCTATTCACACTATACACATAGTTTTCATTTGTTTCCCCAGGTTAACGTGCACTAGACAGACGTCTTTGAGTGTTACGCCATATCTTGCTGATTTTTCACTGTCTCGCACAGGAGTGCAGCGTTTTTTTTAAGCTGCAGTGTCTGGTTAAAAGGTACTTCAGTCTTTAAAAACACATCTTGAGACATGTCCAGCTTTTTAAAGTGCAAGAACGTGTTCGGTCTGAACAGCCCCAAAGGGTCAGAGTGAAGGTGGAAATGTAAAATTGTGTAAAACTAAATTATGGCTGTTTTAATGAAACATTGACTATAAGTTGACCTCAGGAGAGAAAAAAAAAAAACAGGATCTTAATACATAATGATTAATAAAATGAATAGACCTAAATAACTTGAATCACAAGAGATTATTCTATTTAACCAAAACCATATGTTTCCACTGCCTCAGCGAGGATGAGCTAAACCGAATGTGAGATTAAATAGTTCAGTGTCTTTCCTGCGGTAAGAGGATGTGTTAGATTATGAGGAGAGCTCTGCATATTTTTAGAGGCTTAGTTTAAAACATTATGATGTGCATTTGCGTTCGTGACCAAGCATAAATACATCTCTGAATGTGCAACAATCATTTGTACAGTATGACTGTTTGTATGTGTGAGCTTTTTCATTAAGATTTTTGCCTTGTGGACAAAAGTGGGCAAGCAAAAATTAAAAGCAAAACAAATTGAAATTATAGGAGGAATTCGAGCCATATCTAAAGACTTCACGATTCACGAAACATTCTTAAGAATACAATTCTTCTGTACTACTATTTCTTATTATTTTCTAACTTTAAAAAAACAAGTTTGACATCTTTCGAAAATTGTAGAATATTTTCAAAATGTTCATTGTTGAGAATTAATTTTGTTTTTTAAATATATTATTTTTATAAACTTTTCAAAAAATAACTTGTTTTGTTAACATAATTTATTTACATTATTAACATAATATTAATTTAGAAACTTTAAAAAAAAAATCTTAGGAAGATTTTTGTGAATAATATTAATATTATTAACATTTATTACATCATTTTATTTTACTAACTTTATTAAAAACAAATTCCTCAGGACGATTTTAGCGAATCTGGCCCCAGAATATCATGAGGGTGGGCTCTTTTCACTTGGGCCACCTAGCAACCACAGAGGACACCTTAGCAACCGCATAGCAACGCCCTGGGAATGACCGCAAGCTTTGCATCATCAAGCCCCACTTAATGGAAACGTAAAGGTCTATCATGTGTAACTTTTATCAGGTGTAAATGTGTGCCTCATGAAATGGCAAATATTACATTTATATTTTAGTTATTTTTCATATTTTATATATTCATTTTTGTGAAGCCATGAAAAAAATATGGAAAAAAAGCAGATGTCTTGACAGTTATATCATCACGTCCAAAAAGTTTGGCTTTTATGGGTCATATGTGCCGCGTGATCTTTTGCATCATAACAGATGGCTTCCATGTACACCCTCCTCCTCTCTCACTTCAGCAGCTATTTGGATGAACAACCAAAACCCACTCATCCGACAGGAAGTGAAGTGAGAAAAACACACCGAATCCTCCAGAGAGTGCATCCCAGTAGCTTCAGTGCGTGAGAAATCCCACATACAGGGATATCCTTGTCTGGAAAAATCTCATCCTTACTGAGAATACTCTCTGCCCACACCTGCAAATAATGTATCATGGATAAGACATGATCGCATCTGCTCTGGCGGATCTCCACATGTTATCTCTTCACAAGGAATTTATAATATTATACTTGTTTCTATCTTGTATCTAGTTTCTAATGTCACAGATATTCAATGTTCCTGAAAGAATAATTCACCCAAAAAAGAAAAAGCTGTCATTATTTACTCACTCTCATGTTGTTCCAAACTCGTTATGACTTTCTTTCTTCTGTAGAGTGCAAAAGAAGATTATAGGCACACTGCTCTATTCCATTCAATGAATGTGGAGCTCCAAAAATGATAAACAAATCCACATAAAAGTAGTCAATATAACATTTGCACTATGTTCCAAGTGTTCTGGGAGCTATGCAATCACTCTGTGTGATGAACTACAGAAGCCCTGAACCGCATGGTGAAAATAATAAAAAATCAATAGCTAAAAAACAATAACAGTTGGGTCTTAGTGCCTTCCAGAGCCTATGTCTCAATATTTTTGTGAGTGACTGATGCATTTTGCACCGCAACCCAATGGTGTCGCTAGGACAAAATGGCTGCCCTTTTACACTATGCATTGTGGGTGGCTCCCAAAATAATGTATTATTTAATGACACTTATAGAAACACTTAAAGCCACAATCCCTCTTTGAAACGCAAGAATAGGGCCCATACCGAGATTACTACTCATTTAGAGTTTCCAGTGCGTTCCACGTCAGCGTTTATCATTTGTTATGTCAATAAGAGTCCTCCTATCTGCCACATGCTCTTAGCCAGTAGCCATATTTCCAGGCCAGGCTCTGACATATATTTTCTCAGGGGAGGGTGCCTGGGTCTACACATCCATCACACGATGGCTATTTTCAGGGGAGCTGGGCTGCTCGATCATCCTTCTATCGTAATGGAAGACAGGGGACATCAGTGGGTGTAATGCCACACTCCAGTTGGCACCCACCCTTTTGCAACTCTCATAGTTGAACATTGGCACTAAAGGGACATAGGTACACTTACATATTTTACAATGAAGTCACATCTGTGTTATGATCCTTACCAGGTCACAGAGAGAATCCAAAGGTATCCATTTTCCTGAAATTTTATGGCACTTTCCACAAATTAATGAGCTATTATTACTCAGTAGAGATTAGATTGTTTTGCACCAAATGTTTTAAAGTTATTAATAAACATATTTTTCCAATAAATTAAAGAAAATTATTTGTTTGGTTATTTTTCAAACAATTGTTTTGGTAAAAGGGTTGAATGTGTGAGCATGGAGAATGGAATTAGATTATTTACTTGTATTCCCACCATGAAAGTGTCTAAATTAAGTTTTTTTTAGAAGGAATATTAAGGACTACCACAATTTAAATCATATTTATTTACTTATTTATTTTATTTTAAGGAATTGTATTTATTTATTTATTGTTTTATACTATAGTATTGAAACTTATTTGTTATTTATTTTACTATACATTTTTTAGTAATATTTATTTATTGTTTTATTTATTAATAATTAATTTGTTTATTTATAATATTTGTAAGGAATATAGTGTTTATTTATTTAATTGTATTATACAATCTAAAAAATTTTTTATTTATTTATTTATTTTACTATAAAATAGTATATATTTTATTTATTTATTCTTTTATTTGTATTTGGTATTTGTTTATTTATTTTGCTGTAAAATTTTAAAGAATGTTTGTTTATTTTATTATATTATACAATTTAAAGGAATTGTATTTTATTTATTTTATTGTTTATACAATAGTAAGGCATTTTATTTGCTTATTTTTTTTATAAAATAGTAAATATTTTTATGTTTATTTATTTTGCTGTAAAATTTTAAAGAATGTTTGTTTATTTTATTATATTATACAATTTAAAGGAATTGTATTTTATTTATTTTATTGTTTATACAATAGTAAGGCATTTTATTTGCTTATTTTTTTTATAAAATAGTAAATATTTTTATGTTTATTTATCTTACTATAACATTTTAAGGAATGTATGTTTATTTATTTTCTTATACAATTTTTTTTTTTAATAAAATATAATGAATTGTATTTGTTTATTTATTTTCTTATAAAAAAATGTAATTGTATTATACAATATAAAGGAATTCTATTAATTAATTTATTTCATTATACAATTTTAAGGAATTGTATTTGTTTATTTTACTATAAATATTATGGAATTGTATTTATTATTTTATGCAATTTATTTTACTATAAAATTTTAAGGAATGTTTCATTTATTTTTATTTTAATATACAATTGTAAGGAATATTATTTATTTCTTTAGCTTATTATACAGTTTTAAAGAATTGTATTTGATTTGTTTTATTGTTTTATACAATAGTAACGATTTTTCTATTGTTTATTTATTTTACAATAAAATTGTAAAGTATTTTTGTTTATTTCGTTTATTATTAAAATATTAATTTATTTGATTTATTAATTATATTATACAATCTTAAGGAAATTTATTTCTTAATTTTGTATTTATTTATTAGTATGTTTTAATTGTTTATTTTGCAATACAGGGAAAATCATGCAGTAACAGGCTGGTGTGATAAATGTGGGTGAATATTAGTCACATCTAAATATCAAGTTTTTATTCTGGAACAGTTAACAGTTAAAAATAATAATAATATTACTACAGTTAATTGATTCAATTAATGTCAACTGTATTAAACCTGTGTGCGATGTATGAGGTGGAACAGGCCAGAATCACCATTTTAAGGTTTGAACAGACACTTAATGTATTTAAAACTACCAACTGTTTATGTTAAAGCTACAAGATGTAACTTTTGACCCTCTAGTTTAAAAAAAATAAATTGCATGCGTCTTACGGAAGAACATTGTTTCGGTAATGATGCGAGTTGTGCTTCGGCTCTGCTCTTCTGCAAGGATGTGTGGTTCAAGGCACACATGGATATAGGACATCTGTACACATGGATATAGGACATCTGATCAGAGTGAATGGACAAATACTGTAAATAATGAAAGAAAGGAAAAGATGGATATCCAAAAACATGTCATCTGAGCAGGTAAGTGCCATATCTTATGCTGTTGTTTTGACTTACTGGAAACATTGATGTTTTGAAATAAATGACGTTACACAAGTAAAAATATAACTGCAGGGCAGGGCTGGACTGGTAATCTGGCATACCGGGCATTTTCCCGGTGGGCCGAAGGACTTTTGGGCCGATCGGGTGAGAAAAGTGCCGAATGGTCCGCGATAAGCAAAAATGAGCCGCTGCGTTATGCAGAACAGAAGACAAAATGGCGCCGCAAAATGCAGAAAAGGACACAACCACCACCACCCATCTAAGCCCAGTAAATCATTCCAACTCATAAAACACTAAAAGTAGTTTCTTGTTTGCTAATTTGATAAAAAATAGCAAGAGTATATTGAGTGTCTTTGTTTGACTGTTAATTTTTGAATAAAAAAAAAAAGTTGGGCATTTTTTTAAATTAGATAATAATATAACGTTCTTAAATCAAGTTTAAACTACAATGAGGGACATTTTCTAAAGTCAAATCTCAAAATTGCTACATCAGGATAATGTTGTAAATATTTGGGATTCATCCATCTTGCTGTTTTTCAGCATCTTGCGCAATGATCATTGAATTTTTATGATGCCGTAATAAGTTACAAATAGTTTAAATAAAAAGAAAGCGAATCAAGATGCCTTCGTTCTGTTCATTCAGTTGCTCTAAGTCAAGATTTTTTTGGAACTCAAAAACGCATCCAGTGTGAACGCCCCTTAAAGTATTAGTTCACCCAAAATAAAAATTCAGTCATTTGTTTACTCACCCCTGTGTTGTTATTAACCCTGTATGACTTTCTTTCGTTTTCTGTTAAGAAAAGGTTATAACAACGCAGGGGTGAGTAAACAATGACAGAATATTCATTTTTGGGTGTATTATCCCTTTAATAAATATAATAAGGCTTGTGTTGTAATCGAAATATGCAGAAGAGGTTGCATTCCTTGCAAGGTGTCTTCTTCCCACTCTTATCTTAAGTTTTTCTTGCCATTGTCACCCTTGACAGAAGGTATTATGGCTCTGATCTGTGTAAAGCCGCTTTGGGACAACATGCATTGTGACAGGTACAAGTGAACTAAAATTGAATTGAATTGAATCTCAGAAAGCTTAAGAGTAAAACAAGCACTTAGAAGAAAGATCGAGTGGTCTAAAGGTCGTTGTGAGAGGAGTCTAAAGCGTCTGCTATGAGCTGGTGGCTATGGCAATCAGCTGAAGCTCTTTGCATACCTCATACCTTTAAATGGCAGTGCAATCCTAAAGTCAGAGAGGAAGAAAAGTAAAAAGAGAAATGGTAACCATTAGGACTCAGAGTTCAGTATTTGAAAACATCTTGGATGTTCACTGACCAGCCTAGAGATGTGCTTTGCGTCTCGTGGCGTCCAAATCATGACAAATGTGTCTTGCCGACACATTAGCCTTTGAAAATGTACTGCAGATGTCAGGCTGAATAAATCTTCGTAGTGCTCCTCTTTAAGCCACTCTGCACTCTCCATAATTTGGCATTTGTCAGTGGGGAACTGGACTCACATCTATGTTCAGAATTTGAGCAAATTTCACTGGTAAATAAAATAAGTCAATTTGACTTCACTTTTCCAAGCTGGTTTTCCCAGCATGCACTGGGCCTGAATAATTAATGAGCTTGTGTGGTTTGTTATGTTTGGTAATGTCTTGTTTTGTGCAGTCTGAAGTTTATTTTGTACTCACAATTACTCGTTCATTATCAAAAAAATGATCTGTTGATTATCACCATCATCGTGATTTGTGCACCAAACTTGACATGTTCTAATTAAATTTACATTTTACTACTGTAAGTTTAAGAACTATGTATATCATATTTATTAGTAAAAGTGACTGTTTTTACAAAGATGTGTAACCCTTATACTCTGTTCGTTATAATGGGGGCGGGTTTACTTTTATTTATATTTTTTATAGTATTAACTCCTAAATTACTAAATTACATGATTCATTGTCATATAAAATAAGAACATTTTATGTTATATTCACTTTAGTGAACATCTACATTTCTCAGTTTAAATCATGGGGAATATATGAAGAATGTGTCATGCATTAGGGATTGCTGCCATCAGCTGGACAAAAAAAGTAAAAAAATGTTTTATTAAAATGACATGAAATGACAACTATATCCAGTAGATGGCAGCAGAGGTCAACTCATTTGCCTGGTTGTAGTAAACTGATTTTTTTTTTAATGTAATTTATTTTAGATCTTATCCTAAGTTAAGCATTTGGATAAATATTTAAACATTATCAAAGTCATATCATTTTTATTTATTTATTTTAGGTGTTTTGAAATGTCAGTTTTGCAATGATGCCACATTATACTAGCTGACCATGGTGTTATAAAGAGAAGACCTAGTGTAGGATTTGTGTTTCCTTTCATTTATTTCAAACATCCCAGTTCAATATCTGAATAGATTAAATTAATAAAAAAGAAAAAAAGAAAGAAAAAACAATAAACAGAAATAAACAGGAATGAACAGTGAAGGTGCGGCTCCCACCCCTAAATGTAAACTTTGAGCGTGTGTGTGCGTGTGTGCTAAGTATTATTGTCACACCCTTTCATTTCGGTATGTGTTTGTGTGTGTGTGTGTGAGTGAGTGAGAGAGAGAGAGAGAGAGAGAGAGAGAGAGAGAGCATGTGCATTCTGCATTGTGGATATGTCATAGTATCACCACTTCTTTTCTGTGTGTGTTCTGCATTGTGGCTGATTTATTGATTTTATTTGAAAAATTAAAAAAACAATTCTCGGTTTTGTCTTTTCACCCATTCGTTTCTTGTGTGGTGTCCAATTTGACCACAAACACAATGAGTTTAAGTCTTTTTTTCACACCACCACACCACCAGAGTCCAGCCCAATTTGTGTATGTATGTGTGTATGTGTGTGTGTGTGTGTGTGTGTGTGTGCGTGCGTGCGTGCGCATGTGTGTGTGTGTGACCCCAACACTACATAAGGGATAAGGTATATTTACTCACTTTAATCAATATTATGTCATGAAGTTTGATTAATACCATTAATATTTTCCTTTCAAAAAACTGTGCACAAAAACTTAGAATGAAATAAAAATTAAGAAAATCTCATTGACAAAAAAGTCATTTTTTCAGCCTATTTATTCTAGCACACATACTTTTTTAAATGAAAGGCTATGCAGAAAATCTTGCAGAGTTACGCCATTGCCGTTTTCCATTTGGTCTCAAACAGGGGCGTGATTATGAGATAAAACATTTTGTAATTCGGCAGTGAATATCGATTAGTCACTGTTGAACATCCCCTGCATTAAATGGTCATTCAGAGTGTACATTAATTTATCATTAATTTATCATGCCATGTTTTATTATTACACAGATACTGCACAATTTAAATCTTAAGTACTAGTCCTGTCTATAGTAGTGTTACAGATAAATTATACTAACTGGGAAAACAAGCTTCTTTTAGTAAGATGCTTTTGTTCTGCTAAAGTGTTCATTTGGTGATATTTCTCCTTTTTGTGCACATCCCTGAACTTCTTGACTTGGGAGAGCGTTGATAATTTGTTAAAATGAGATTGTGAGTGTGGACAAAATTCTGACAGCTCTAGACTAGAACAGTGTAGTGCCTTGAGTCTTAAAAAGCAATAGCCTAAGCTGTCCACTCCACTAAATCCTCAAGTAGCCTACAGTACAAGCAGGTATGTTGGATTCATTTGATTTCCTGTTTTTTTATCACACGTTTTGAAAGCATTATACTTGTGCACACCAACTATATGTAGACCCAGACTGCCTTCTTTAAATTCTTGGATTTCTTGGGCTCTCACATTTACATGCAACCTCTGTTCCCCGGCCATCTCCACCTTGTCTGTACAATCTCTACCCTTGTGGTCGAGCTGTGCTCCCTCATGGGTGGATTAAGACTCGGAATCATAAAAAAGCCCCATTGCCAAAACCTTGATCTGCTTGGCGACATGGAATATTAGTCTGCTGACCTCAAACAAAATGCGGGCTGCCCTCATTCGGTGAGTAAACAGGTAATAACCCCTCACTCTTAGTCGGGCGATTTGAAGAATGCTTGATGCAAATGCTACGTTCCCTTTTCCCTCGCCACCGGGGCTTCCATTACACCGTGCAAAGATGAGGACAGGCAGGCAGAATAAGCAATGAGTTTTTAATAATTTATTGTGGCTACATGTCTGAGTTGGGCTTGCACAGAAATGTTGTCTCAGAAGCACACTAGAAGAAGACTGGGAGTGTTTCAGAAATGTTAACTCTCCAGAACATGAGACAATGGCTTTTCCATGAAAAAGAAAAGGTTGTACTCATAACCATTAAACCCAAATTTTGGACACTTAAAGGATTTTTGGATCTCACTTTTGTTAAGTAAATTGCACTTGGGTTCTTTACTTCATCGTCTTGTCATTGCCAGCGCCATCAACAATGTTAAAAAACCTCACAATGCAAGTTTTTAATAAATTAAATTTGAGTATAGACAAAACAACAATATGCTTAAGCTAACAACACACAAAAAATAATAATCATTCATATCTTTATTGAACACATCCCATTAAACATTCACAGTGCTGTGGAAAAAGTAAGCAAACCCCTGGTCTAATGACGTCAACAAAAGCTAATTAGAGCCAGGAGTTGGTAAACCTGGCATCCAGTTAATGAAACAAGATTGGCGGTGTGGGTTAGAGCTACTTTGACTTATAAAAAGCACTCAAACATTTTCAGTTTTCCATTAACAAGAAGCATCTGCTGACGTGGACCATGCCTCTAAAAAATAGTTCTAAAAAGACCTACGATCAAGAATTGTTTCTTTGCATGAAGCTGGATAGGGTTGCCACATTTAGACAAATTGTCTATAAATGGAGACGATTTTGTACTGTGGCTACTCTAGAAGTGGCCGTCCAGCCAAGATTTCTCAAAGGGCTCACCGCAGAATGCTGAATAAGGCCAAAAGAACCCTAAAGTCACAGCTAATGACTTGAAGGAATCATTGTAACTGGCATCTCTGTTCATAAGTCTACTATACAGAAAACATTAAACAGACATGGTGTTCATGGCAGGACACAATGAAGGAAGCCGCTTCTTTACAACAAAAATATTTATGCACATTTGAAATTTGCCAAAGACCACCATGACACTCCACAATAATACTGGGAAAATGTTTTATGGACTGATGTAATTAAGGTTGAATTGTTTGGGAAGAACACGCAGCACTACGTATGCAATATAAAGGGCTCCGCATACTAACATGAAAACATCATCCCAACGGTGAAGTATGGTGGAGGGAGCATCATGATTTGGGGCTGCTTTGCTGCTTTGGGTCCCAAGTTTATCACGATATCCTACAGGATAATGTCAGGGTGGCTGTGCACCAGCTGAAGCCCAGTAGTTGTTGAATGATGTAGCAGGACAATGACCCTAAACAAATAAATCCACTACAGAATGACTTTATAAAAAGTCCCAGTCAGAGCCCAGACCTTAACCCAATAGAGATGCTGTGGAATGACCTCAGGAGAGCCGTTCACACCAGACATCCTAAGATTATGGCTGAGCTGAAGCAGTTCTTTAAGGAAAAATGGTCAAAATTCCTTCTCAATGTTGTGTAGGTCTAATCTGCTGCTACTGGAAATACTTGGTTGATTTTGTCTATACTTGTGATTTTGATGAAGATGAGAACACATTATATGACCAATTAATGCAAACAAGCAGCTAATTCCAAAGGGTTCACATACTTCTTATTGCCACTGTACCTCCAGTTGTTTATTTTTCACACCCCTTTGATTGTGGAACACAAAAGGAGAAATTTTGAAGAATGTACTGAGCTTCAATGACAACTTTTCACAACACGAACAAGAACCTCCTATCTCTCTCGGAACCCATCTGAAAGCGAAAATTAACCAATATTTGAAACCATTTAATCAATCAATATTTAAAAATTAATGCAAATAAAATTTAAAAGCATTGGCGGAGGGGAAGATTTTCAGTGAATGATGGCTTAAATTTCCAACCTTTTCTCATAGAACATTGCATGTAAAAATAATTTAGAAAATGTTTTATAGTGACGTGATACTATGTATCGTGGCAGTTTTCTGGTTACATAAACATTGAAGGAGCAACAACAATGATTTGTATGTACTTTCGCAAGTCATCCTGACTGCTTTTATGATATTTGTTGGTCTTTTATGTTATTTTGGAGCTCAACAACACCCATTATATGGAACTTCAATTATATGGAAAAGAGGGGGCAGTACTTTCCTCAAAATTTCAAATTTTCTCCTCAGAAAGAAAGTCATGTACTGTAAGCTTAGAACGACATATTTATTTGGGTTAAATAACTCAATTAACAACTCTAGAGTGTCTTAGGACCTTTTTAAAAAATAAAATAAACAAAAATTTATCAACACTTTTATTTATAAATATATATGTATATATATATATGCATCAGGTTTTCCCCCGCATTATTCTCTTATCGCGATTCAACTGTATACATTTTTCATGTGCATCCACTTTCTATTTTTATCGCGATTAAACTGCATGCATTTTACAGCACACACCCGTTTTCTTCTCTGTGTTACACGGATTATTGCATCGATCTCAAAGCACCACTTATCAAGAACAACCAACAACAACAAACAATTGCGTGAGGGATTCATATCGATCTCAATCCCCCACCACTCAGGAACAACCAACAACATCAAACAAATGCGGTAAGTCATGGCATCCGCTCATGTTATTTCTTCCTGCATTGTATGTCACATGTTTACAATAGCCTCTTACATCAGCAGTGTGGGATTCACATGTGATAAATGTAAGGAATTAGTCAGGCTGATGGAGAAGTTTAATGAGTTAGAGGCGTGCATCGGAACGTTAGTGTAGGTCAGTGAGTAAGAGAAGCCAGTAGATACTGTTTCGGATGCGGGCAGAGTGCAACACACGGTTTGGTTCCGGATGTAGAGCCCCCACAGCAGGGCATTTGGGTGATGTCTCGGCGGCATACTCGCTCAGCAAAGCGACACCACTCTGCCGTTCCTGTTAGGGTTTCCAATCAATTCTCCCCACTCAGTGATGCAAACACTGAGAATCATGTTGAAAGAGCCCTTGTTATAGGAGATTCTATTGTAAGGAATGCGGAAATAGAGACTCCAGCCTCTATTGTTAAATGCATTTTGGGTACCAGAGCGTCTGACTTAAAATTACATTTACAATGCTGGCTGATGCTAAATGTAGATTTTCTTAAATTGTTATTCATGTCCGCACTAATGATTTTAGTGATTTTATTTTGTCAGCCGGGAATGACTAGAGATAATGTTAAAGAGGTGTGAGAATTTGCAAAAACGTTGTCAGACACTGTAATGTGCTCTGGCCCCCTCCCTGCTCATCGTGGTGATGAGGTTTATAGTAGATTAGTGTCACTGAATGGCTGGATGTCTGAGTGGTGTCTGGAGAATAGAATAGGATTTATAGACAATTGGAAGAGTTTTTGGGGTAGACCTGACCTGCTAAAGAGAGACGGACTCCATTCCTCCAGGGAAGGTGCCACTGTCCTCTCTAGTAATTTGGCTCATAGTCTTAATGAGTCTCAAAGTCTGCTAGCTGCCTTGAGACATCACACAGGTCACATTAACTACAACACATAGAGACTATATCACCTAGATATCATATAGAGACTGTGTCTGTTCCCCGAACTACCAAACACAAACCCCTCACTAAATCATTTAGAATTTATTTTTTATTAAGGTCAAACTTGAACAAAACAAACAAATAAAAGATAAACATCATATAAAGATAGGGCTACTAAGCATTAGATCTCTTTCTACCAAAGCACTAACTGTAAATTAAATTATTACAGATTGGATGTGCTCTGTTTGACTGAAACCTGGCTTAAACTGGATGAATATATTAGTTTAAAGGAATCTACTCCCCCAGGTTATTGTTATAAACACGAGCCTCGTCTGAAGGGTGGAGGAGGAGGTGTTGCTACAATTTACAGTGAACATTTTGGTGTTACTCGGAGGACAGGATATACATTTAAGTCTTTTGAACTAATAATGCTTAATGTGACACCATCAGATATAAATAAAATAAAAAACGTCTTTTACCAAATGTTTTATTAGATCTTGTAGTTACTGTGGAGATGGAGCTTTAATTTTTGGTGACTTCAACATTCACATAGACAAAATGATACATTGGGATTAGCATTTATCGATATTCTCAACTCTCTTGGAGTCAGACAAAATGTAACAGTACCAACTCGTTGTCATAATCATACGCTAGATTTAATTCTGTCATACGGAGTTGATGTTGATAAAAAATAAATTCTGCAGCAGATCGATGACATCTCGGATCATTGCCTCGTCTCTTGTAAGCTGCGATCAGCTAATGCTACTCAATCTACACCACGCTATCGTTCAGGTAGAACTATTCCTTTGACCACTAAAGATAACTAATAATCTTCCAAATCATCTCATACACTCAGTAAACCCCAAAGCCTAGAAGAACTTAGAACACAGAAAATATAAATACAGTCATCTCTAGCACTCTTGATAGTGTCGCCCCCCTTTGATTAAAGAAAATTTAAGAAAAAAGCCCTGTACCATGGTACAATGATCACACTCATGCTCTCAAGAGAGCAGCTCGGAAAATGGAGCGCAAGTGGAAGAATACAAAATTAGAGATACTTTGTGGTGCATGGAAGAATAGTGTCTTTAGCTACAGACAGGCACTAAAAGATGCCAGGTCAGCATATTTTAGCAAACTCATATAAAATAACCCCAACAATCCTAGGTGTTTATTCAGTACTGTGGCTAAATTGGTTAGGATTAAAGGTTCAACAGAACCAGATATTCTGTCGCAGCACAAGTGTCTCATAATATTCCTCATGTGCAACTTCAATCCTTCGCAGTCATAGGTCATGAAGAGCTAACAAAACTTATCAAAACATCAATAGACACAACATGTTTGTTAGATCCAATACCAACCAAGCTCTTAAAAGAGGTATTCCCTGTAATCTCAGAACCTCTTCTTAATATTATTAACTCCTTGCTATCCTTAGGACATGTCCCAAGAAACTTTAAAATGGCAGTTATCAAACTGCTTATTAAGAAGCCACAACTTGGCTGATTATAGACTGATTTTTTATCTCTCGTTTATGTCGAAAATACTAGAAAAGGTAGTATCCCCCCAAATATGTTCATTTCTACAGAGAAATAGTATATATGAACAATTTCAGTCAGGATATAGGCCTGATCACAGTACAGAGACTGTACTTATCAGTGTTACAAATTACTTGCTCATATCATCTGATTGTAGCTGCATTTCATTTCTAGTGCTTTCAGATCTTAGTGATGCCTTTGACACCATAGATCATGACATTCTCTTGAACAGGCTAGAGAATTATGTTGGCATTTGTGGAGTTGCATTAGCATGGTTTTGGTCCTATTAAGCAGACCGCTACCACTTTGTCTGTGTAAACGAGGAATTGTCACACCAAACAAAAGTAAATTATGGAGTGCCACAGGGATCAGTTTTAGGGCCTCTGCTTTTCTCCATGTATATGCTTCCCCTGGGAGATATTATCAGGAATCATGGAATATGTTTCCACTGTTATGCTGACGATACCCAACTTTATATTTTTTCAAAACCTGATGAGATTTCACAATTCTCCAAATTAGCAGAGTGTATCAATGAAATAAAAGACTGGATGGCCAGATATTACCATCTACTCAAATCTGACAAAACAGAGGTACAAATTATTGGACCAAAATCCTCTATAATTTGACTCTCGATGATGTAGTTACATCATCTTTAACAGCGAAGAACTTAGGTGTGATATTTCAAACCAAGCTCTATTTTGGAAATCAAATTACCAATGTTTGTAGAACAGCATTCTTCCACCTAAGAAATATTGCTAAATTATGACACATGCTCTCTGTTGCTGAAGCCGAAAATCTAATTAATGTGTTCATGACCTTAAAACTAGATTATTGTAATGCATTACTGGGAGGATGTCCAGCAAGATCAATAAATAAACATCAATTGGTTCAAAATGCAGCAGCCAGAGTGCTGACTAGAACCAAGAAATATGATCATATTAGCCCCATTTTATCATCGTTACATTGGCTACCTGTTAAATTTATAATAATATTATTTTTTAAAATTCTGTTAACTACGTTCATTATGATCGCAAAATTCTGGCCTGTTAATAGTTCCTAGAATACCAAAATCCACAAAAGGAGGTAAATCCTTTTCATATTTGGCTCAGTTTAAGTCTAGACTAAAGACTGTATATCTATTTAGCCAGGCATAAACCTAATTTATCTTTTAACTCACAATTGGCTGCTTTAGTTAGGTCTGCCGGAATCAGAAACAGTGATCAAGATATATAACTCTGCAATAAATTGAATGGCATCTATGCTAATATAATTTTATTTGTTTCCCTGTCTCAACCTCGGGACTCCTATCCTGAGGACACCAGAACTGGCTGGATCCAGCTCCATTCCAGCTTCATGTTGGACTCCACTGCTACGTTTCGCTGTGTGATGATGACTAATAGCAGTCGGTGCCAGCCAAACATCACTTCAGTCTATTACAATAGACTTCAGAGGATGAACTGATGCAAACTCCAACCATAAGACATGGGATACTTCATATGCCATTTCCTGAACCTTGGATTTAGGATAGATCACACCGAACCTCACCGAAATTACCGGCCTGGTTGAACTGCGATACCCCTAACTGATCACTGCCTGCATCACCTCGGTTTATTGATGAGACTACACTCTTGAAATGGAACACATAGACTATCAATGAATTGCCAACAAAACCCTTCATCAGCCAACTAACAAGGACAATTGCATCTACGTGAACTTCTGCAGTTAATCCAGGATGGACTTCAAAGACATTAGTCATTAATCTTACAGTTCATACAAACTTTTGGTTTAAACACTGTCCTTTAACACTTTGTTTAATATTTTTAAACCATGACCTGCACTATACATAAGTAATATTAGTGTTGTGAAAGGCGCTAGACAAATAAAAATGACTTGACCTTTTTTTAAAAAGCATACAAGAAACAACAATTTATTATACACTTATTTTTCAGAATTTGTCACCTGATGAGTACCACATGCATAAACAAATTCTAAAGTTAAATTGTAAACAATATCTGGTTAGAACATATTTTTAATGCTATTCTTTATCAAAGATTAAGGATTATGTGCAGGAAAATTTACCTAAAAATCAAAAAGATTACAAATACTTATATTTTACATAAAGTACTTTAATTTTCTTACTTTTAATTTGGACAAACATATGAACATATAAGGTTTCACTCTTAAATTATTTCCATTAAAATTAGTTTTCTGTGCCCCAGAATTATAAGACCTTTTTATTTTACTATTACTACATCTAACTAACAATTTGTAAAAAACATCTATTCTTCACTTGTGTGGGTTCCAATCCAAACTGATCAAGGTAATTGCTAATTATCTAATTATCTAACTATATATAATTTTTTTTTATAATTTATTTTCATCACTATTAGCCTACTATTGCTCAAATTTGGTACATAAATCATGCCATTAAATCATAACTCTGATGGCTCGTTGAGGAAAGCTGTGCTGTTAGTTTTCTTAGTGATCAGACATAAAAGTTTCATCCAATTTTGGATTATAAAACGGGCCAAAAAATCCCTTGGATTTACATTCAAGGAGGATTTCAATGGTTTAAACAATTTGTGGAGTTCTGTCACATTCATTAATTCTAAATGCTTGTTGAGGAAACAGTTCAGCTATTTGCCCCACTTTGTCTCAGACATTAGCAAATACATAGTTGTCCAAGGGGATACGCAAACCATTTTAAGACTGTACCGAGAATGCCACAGGGTGCCACAGGAGACACAAATCCTAATGCAGTTTTTATGAGAGATGTGTTACACTGGGTGGCCTATGATAACAGTATAAAACAACAAATCAATAATTTAGCCTCCACAACCAATGGTGTGTGTGTGTGTGTGTGTGTGTGTGTGTGTGTGTGTGTGTGTGTGTGTGTGTGTGTGTGTGTGTGTGTGTGTGTGTGTGTGTACATTGCAGCAAACCATCCCGGCCAAGCCGAAGAGAAGGTTGGGAACAATTCAAGCAGCTCATGCCAGCTCTCAAACACTTTTGAAGGTTGAACAGCACTTATGAATCCCTTTTGTTCCGTTACTGCCTTTGAGTTGAATATTCTCATTATTATGTGCTAAAGCCCGGATTCAAGGACTTTTTATCCAAGGAAATTTGTCATCATTTAATGCAAATAAACAGTACCAGGCTTTTATTCGCTGAAAGGCTTAATATTCAAGGGCAGATGAAAGCTTTTGTAGGAGCATTGAAATTCACTAAAATAATGAGTCTTGACTTACAGCCTAATAATTTACATCAGAACACTCTCAATTTAATTTGTTTTGCTGAGGTTTGTACTGAAAGGGAAACAATTACAATGTAAAAACATGTTTATTTCACAGTGACGTCAAATTATTTAATTAGTGGTGTTTGCTAAGACAATCATCAATTTTTATTTTGCTCATACTTGGGATTAGGGATTTAAATAACCCCTAACTTAATATGTAAAGGTGTGCTAAACCAATAGACTTTGAAAAGAGCGGAAAAAAAATACCATACCATAGACCTGCATTGAACTAGCCTCTATAGCCATATCTATACACCTAGCAACACCCTAGTAACCATCCAAAAAAACCTTAGCAACCACCTAGAATACCTTTGCAATGCCCTAGTAAGCACACAGAACACCTTAGGAACACATTAATAAACACACAGAAAATTTCAGAACACCCAGAACTCCTTAGCAATGTCATAGTAACCACCCATAAAACATAAGCAACCACCCACAACACCTTAACAACCACCCAGAACACCTTAGCCACCACTCATAGCAGCTTAGCAATGCCCTAGTAACAGCCAGAATACCTTAGCAACCACACAGAAAACCTCAGCAATCACCCATACTACCTTAGCCACCACTCATAGCACCTTAGCAACACCCTAGTAACCATCCAGAACACCTTAACAACCACCCAGAAAACCTTAGTAACCACCTAGAACACCTTATTAACCACATAGAACACCTTATCAACACCCTATAACTATCCAGAACATCTTATTAACCACCCAGATACTTGGGAATAGGGATTTGAACAACCCCTGATGTATTACTGTATGTAATGGTGTGTTATACCAATTGATTTACAAAAAAAAACGAATCCAGTAGACTTGCATTAAACCTAGACTCTATAGCTGTATCTGTGCACCAATTAATACCCCAGTTGCCATACATACACCTTAGCAACCACCCAGAAACCCTTAGCAATGCCCTAGTAACTACCCAAAACACCTAAACAACCACCCATAAAACCTCAGCAACCACCCAAAAAACCTTTGCAACCACCCAGAGAACCTCAGCAACCACCCAGATAACTTCAGCAACCACACAGATAACCTCAGCAAGCACCCAGAACACCTTAGTAACCACCCATAACAGCTTATCACCCCCACCAGAACAGGGGGGTTCCACTGCTTAATGTCTATTTTCAATGCTTGTGTGCCCATTGACTTAGACTTGCATTGAACTCGATTCTATAGCCATACCTATAGACCTAGCAACTCCCTAGTAACCATCTAAAACAACTTAGCAACCACCCAGAACAATTTAGGAACACCTTAGCAAACCCCCCAAAACAACGCAGAACACCCAGAACACCTTAGCAATGCCCTAGTAACCATCCAGAACACTTTAGCAACCACCCAGAAAACCTTAGTAACCACTAAGAACACCTTGGCAACCAGCCATAACACCTTAACAATGCCCTAGTACCCATCCTTAACACCTTAGCAACCACCCAGAAAGCCTCTGCAACCACCAAGAATACATTGACAACAACCAAGAATAAATTGGCAACAACCCAGAACACCTTATCGATGAATTACTAAACACTGGGTAAGTTGTCAGGCCAAAAATATTTTTTTTCATCGTTACATCTGTATTGAAGCCATGACATTTTAATAGTCTATATTTTATATAATTTGTGACATCACTGTGTAAGAATAAGTTGTATTAATTGAGAATATGTATGAAAAAGAGATATGTTAATATTCATGGTGGTCATACCTCAAGATGAATCCTGGTACAGAGGTTAAAGTGCAGATGGACAGCTTAGACACTTCCTGTCTGGTGCATTTCCTCAGAGTAATGAACACTGAAAGCACATGAATCATCAAATCATTGTCCATTATTTATGGGCAGAAAAGGTTCTGAACTTTTCCCAGTTTACTGCCAAGACTTTTACAGCATGCACATTCGACAGTCCACCAATCATGAGCAATGACACACAGCAGATTAAGCGGAGTGTGGAGTATAGGGCTTCCATAATACATGTTGCTTTGTATTCCAGTGCATTTACCAAATAAATTAAGATGCTGATTTAGCAACATATATTTTATAGAGAGCCACATTTCTCAAAATTAAATAATGAAATAGCATGTTAAATATTTCAATAAATCATTAAATACATCATTAAATCCATGCCATTTTTCATGGTCGATTTTCAGCACAAGATTTGCATCTTTTCAGTTGCAGGGTTACAGTTATTAAGACGTCACATAACGCCAGTGGGTGTCACCTTTCAAAATTGATTTTTAGGGGCCATTCACACAGGACACATTTTTGCATCCATCTGCACTGATTTGGAATTTTCTATGTAAACATGTGCTAGATGTGGACTCTACAAGACCCCTGAAGGTGTCCTGTGGTATCTGGCACCAAGACATTAGCAGCAAATCCTTCAAGTCTTGTAAGTAGTTAGGAGGAGATGCTGTGGATCGGACTTGTTGATCCAGCACATCCCACAGATTTGGAGACCAGGGCGACACCTTGAACTCTTCGTCATATTCCTCAAGTCATTCCTGAACAATGTGTGCAGTGTGGCAGGGCATATTATCCTACTGAAAGAGGCCACTGCCATCAGGGATTACCATTGCCTTGAAGGGGTGTACCTGTCTGCAACAGTGTTTAGGTAGGTGGCACTTGTCAAACTGATGTCCACATGAATGGCTGGACACAGGGTTTCACATCAGAACATTGCTCAGAGCATCACACTCCCTCCACCGGCTTGTTTTCTCCCCACAGTGCATCCTAGTGCCATCACTTCCCCAGATAAAAAATCGCACATGTACACGGCCATCCGTGTGATGTAAAAACAAACGGGACTCACCGGACCAGGTGAACTTCTTCCACTGCTCCAAGGTCTATTTCTGATGCTCGCATGCCCATTGTAAGCACTTTCAATGGTAGACAGGGGTCATCATGGCCACTCTGACCGATCTGCGGCTACGCAGCCCCATAGCCCTATTTATTCACTTAATGTATGTTTGATATTTTGTCACTTATAAAAAAAAAATCCAGTTATTTTACCATTGTTGTGTATATTTGTGTCTAGAAGTGTTTTAAACGGTTACGTAAAATCATGCATGTTTTTTTTTTTTTTCTACTTTCAAAAACTGTTGTCCAGAATTGTAACATAATAGGCCTACAGAGTGCTGACAAACACAAAATACCACTTGTGCATTTCAGGTAAAAAAAAAAGGCCTGTGAAGTGTTGTCTCAGCTCACTGTATCATTTCACACCTTGATGCTGTGTTGCACGAATCAGTCATGACCAGCCATTTATCGCATTAGGCGGTTAAAAGCCTCAAGAGGGGACCTCATGAAAATGTGCACGAGAATCAAGCCCAGTGTGGTGTAGCACACTCTGTAATCATCAGCATCCTCTCTGACAGGAAATAGAACACAGTGTGAGCCGTAGTAACCAAAAGGAACATGTTGATGAGTGTAAGAGACTGTGGTGACCCATCTTATGCAGAGATTCTGTCATCGGAAGTAACAAATGATTCCATTAGCATGCTCATATGCCACAGGAAGAGGTAAACCTGTGGAGTGCAATGTGATGATAAAGCTATACATTTACTTTTAGTCAGAGGTTAAAGGGGTATGACACTTTTGAACATTGAGTGTTAAAGGAAAAGTTCACCCAAAAATGGCAATTCTCTCATCATTTACTCACACTCATGCCATCCAAGATGTGTATGAGTTTCTTGGTTCTGCTGAACACAATCAATGATTTTTAGAAGAATATCTCAGCTCTGTAGATCCATACAATGCAAGTGCATGGTGACCAGAACTTTGTTGCTCCAGAAAGCACAGAAAGGCAGCATAAACGTAATCCATGCAACTCCAGTGGTTAAATATGTCTTCTGAAGCGATGCAATTACTTTGGGTGAGAAACAGATCAATAGTTAAGTCCTTTTTTTACCATAAATCTCCACTTTCACTTTTATAATGTGAAAGTGAAAGTGGAGATATATAATTTAAGGGGAACTTTGAAAATTATCTCATAATTTACTCACGCTCATGTTGTTCCAAACCCGTTTGACTTCCTGTCTTTAATCGAACACAAAAGGAGATGTTTGAAAGTCACCATACACTTTCAGTAAAACATATTTGTCTATTTCAAATCAAGTGTCATATGCAAACTAATATATATATATATATATATAATATAATATTTTCATTTATTAAGTGTGGCTGAAGTGTCCAAATACTTTTAGGGCAACTGTGTAGCCTGTTAGAGCTGTCAATAAATTAAAAAGATAATAATAATTGTAATGCAAATTATTTTATTTTGATTGTTTTATTATTCGTTTTTTATTTACTGGTTAAATCTTTATATTCAGACGCGATATGATGTGTGGGTGAGAAACAGGTCAAAATGTAAGTCCTTTTTTACTCGAAATCTCCACTTTCACTTTTACATCTGAAAGCCTCACATGGTGCCTATTTACTTTCACTTTTGTATCTGAAAGTGAAAGTGAAGAAACAATGGCTTACATTTTGATCTGTTTCTCACCCACACCTATCATATTACTTCTGCAGACATGGCTTTAACCACAGGAGTCATATAAATTACTTTTATGCTTCCTTTATGTGCTTTTTGAAGCTTAAAATGTCTGATCACCATTCACTTGCATTGTATGGACTTACAGAGCTAAAATATTTGTGTTCTGCTGAAGATAGAAAGTCATACACATTTGGGATGGCATGAGGGTGAGTAAATGATGAGTTAATTTAAATTTTTGGGTGGACTATCCCTTTAAGACAAGAAAAAAAAACTTATTCTATAAAGAACTCACTACAGTCGGTTCGTGGCCAGTTCATTAATTAGCTGTTTTGCTTGTATTTGATATTTGAGTTTCAATTATTAAATTCCAGAAAACAAAACTGCAAATGACTATGCTTTTGTAATATCCTACATGGATTTGATTTATAAATAAATTAGCCATCAAGAAGGTCTTTCTCCATCATTTCTGATGAACGGCATTAAACATATTTAATAATTAAAGTGAATGTGTGTATTATGGAATTTGAAATTGAAAATGAAAAAATATGGTAATGGAATTACAAAATAATTACATTTTAATAAGGTTTGCAAAACTCCCCTTGTCTGCCATTGATCAACAAACAGATTTATTTGGATGTAACTATCATGTAGCTCATTTATAGGAATATTCCGGTTTCAGTTAAGTTAATCTCAATTGACAGCATTTGTAGCATAATGTTGAAATGATTTCAACTCGTCCCTCCTCTTCTTTTAAAAAAGCCAAATTGTGGCTACAGTGAGGTACTTATAATGGAAGTCAATGGGGGCCAATTTTTGGTGAGTTTAAAGGCAGAGATGTGAAGCTTATCATTTTATTAAAGCACTTACATTCATTATTCTGTTAAAACTCTTTGTTTTTTTAATGGCTGTTTTAGAGTTAAAAGTGTCATCATGGATACAACTTGGCACAGAAAAGGTTAGTAAGCGATTGTATCACACAAAAACCATGATAACACACATATTGTTTACGTCTTGTGGCTATACTTTTAAAACAATGAGCATTTCTTTTTACATATTGACCCAATTGACTTCCATTATAAGTGCCTTGACGAGTCCCAGTTAATTTTTGTGGTAATCAACATTAAGCCACAAAATAATTGTATTAAACCTGGAATATGCCTTTAATTTGAATCAATTCAGAACACTCTGATGATCTTTGCAAGTTCTCACTCATATATTCCTGTCCAGAAACAGGCACTGTGAGGTCCAAGGGTGCTGCCCTTAAATTTACTCTGACCCAACTGCTCCACTAAAAATCATTCCAACAGCAACGAGGTCACCGGAGAGCACGCTGCACCAGCAATGAGGTCACACCAGAGCATGCAGGCTTGGTTTTGAAGCCTAATCAGGCATCGGGTCCTTGTCCCTCTTGGGAATACAGAGATGGACCTTCTCCAAAACAGGGGCAGAGGTCATTCCCCATTGCTGAGTCTTGAGAAGGGGTTCCGAGTTTGCAGGAGTGCAGTTCAGGCTTCATGACCCCCGCTGGGGATGTCACAAATTGCATCACAGCTCTTAAAGAGGGATGGGAGCCCAGCTTTGATGTCACCAACAAGCTGAAGTAGAGACACAGATTTCTCCTGAAGGGAATGCAGCGTGGTGTTTGATTAGAACGGGAAATTGATGTGCCTGTAACTCGCAGCCCTTCGTCTGGGCTAAATGTGGCTGTGTATCTAAGGAAAAGGGAGGAAATCATGGAGAACTTGTAGGTGCCAGCATACACACACACACACACACACACACGATTCCAAAAGGTTCATAGAATTCTCTTGCCACTGTAAATGAACTAGTTCGCATAAATGATTCACTAAATTAACTTGAGCCCTGCACAGTCTTAAACTTTGCCTTCTTTATTTGAAGCATTTTTGTAGTTACCGGTAATTGCTGCTGTTTGTCACTATATTTCTATTCAGTTATATAAAATAGGGTGTTTTCTTGTTTTATTAGTGTATATAAATTACACATTTGTTCCATTTAATGTTGTCACCTTATTTGTTTAACCCTTTACATTTACAATGGTTTTACTATTGTATTGTTGTAGTAACTATAACGATAGTAACCATGTGTCACGATTCCCTGTTGTCTGCCCTGTGTTTCTCCCTTGCCATTTCTCCCAGACTACACTTCCCACAATTCCCTGCCCTCATCACTGCCAGCTTGATTGTTCTCACCTGTTAATCATTATCCCTGTGTATTTAAGCCCTGTAATTTGTTCAGTCTTGGTCGGTTGATAAATGTTAGGTAATGTCTGGTCCTGCCCGTGGTCCTGCCCGTGGTCCTGCCCGTGGTCCTGCCCGTGGTCCTGCCCGTGGTCCTGCCCGTGGTCCTGCCCGTGGTCCTGCCCGTGGTCCTGCCCGTGGTCCTGCCCGTGGTCCTGCCCGTGGTCCTGCCCGTGCCCTTCGTGGATGTTCCTCTTGTTTATATTTTGGTTTCCAATCGTGGATGTTTTGTTTGTTTTATTCCATAAGGGAATGTCACCCTGATTAAATACATACAAACTCATATTCTGCAATCAGAACTTCTATTACATCCATTTGTATATCTAAAAGTATTTCATTCTTTAAATAGCTTCAGTATACTTTTTGTTCAGATACTTTTCATTAGTAGCTTGTGGTGTAGCTAACTACTTTCTAAAGAGTAGATTGTATTTTAACTACTTTCAGTTATGAGTTGCATGTAGCTTGGGAAGCTACAGTTTCAGAGTAAATCTTACACTGGTTGTGAGTAGTTGCCAGCGCACTGTTATGCAGTCATTAATGTGATGTTGGTATAAGTTCATTATCATGCAGTTGCTAGGATTGTCTGGCTGGTGGTTAGGTTGTTACATACTGGCCTAAGGAAAAAGAGCCCAACCCTAGACTATATGATAATCCAGTCAACCCTCAATGTATATCTATGGGATTTTTTTAATTGAGAAAAGTAATAGAACGCCTCTCCCCAACCTTTCTAAACAGCATAAACAATGCTGGATGCTTGCAACAACTTAACAAGCTTATGTCACTTTATGTTGCTTTGGATACAAGCATCTGCCAAATGATAAATATGATAAATAAATTCAGTTAATTCATAGCTGATCCAAATGTCAGATAGTGACTTTAATTAATCATCGTTTAGAATATCCTCTGCTGGAACTTTTCTAATCACTATCCCTGGTGTTTACAGGGCACTTCTTGCTGTATCTGTTCGATTGGTACTTTCAGACATCAGATGCATTTGTGCAGGAAGAGAGAATGGAATTATTTACCTCTATAGTCCTTTTATTTGACTCAGTAGCAACTTCAAGACAACTCAATTAACTAATGTAATGTAATCCTGTGCAAAAAGAAAATATGGTATATTTTACACAAATTGTGAGTTTGCGGTCTGAACTGAATGTGATGTTTACCGCAAAATAATACAAAGACAATAGATACGTAACATGTCATTGATTTGCTTTGTCTTCGCTGGCTGCATGTAGTAAAACAACAGCTCGACTAGTCCGTTTCATGAACAAATGACTCTTTTGAACCAGATTCAAAACTCAATATTTTTTCAATCTGTCTAATGATTTAGTTACTAAATCTGTACGAATGTTTACTGAATAAGCTATTTAAATTTTTTTTTATTATTTCTTACTTTTACATATTTTCCAATTAAATATAATTGTTATTATATATTTTTTTATATAGTTTTATTATATTATATAGTATCATATTAATACATATTTTTGATACAATGCCTTTTAAATAAATTACTCAAAATTACTCCTAAATCTATTGATTCATTCTAAGGAATCGGTCAGAATAAACACAAATATAAATATAAGAAACTTTAAATAATAAAAACATTAAAAATATGAGAATATATATATATATATATATATATATATATATATATATATATATATATATATATATATATATATATATATATATATATTCTCATATTTTTTATGTTTTTATTTAATGTTTTAAGTTTCTTATATTTATATTTTATGTATTACAATTCTGTCTTGTTTTCCAGTAAAAATATATAAAAATATTTAAAACAAAATTTTGAGAAGCAAAATTGTGTACAATAGTAAGAATAGTTTTCAGTGAATATACATTGAATTGTATATACAGTATATATATATATATATATATATTTAAGTTTATTTTCTTACCTCATTGACAAAGATTTTATTTCTTGTTTTTCTATTTTCTATCCTGCAGAGGTTAAATTTGCATTTTAAAACTTTAAAGAATAACTAATGTAGAAACATGATTAACTAATCATTAAGTAATAGTGAACTGATGACTGAGGTAGTAGACTGTTAGGTAATCACTGATTACTGAATTTGATCTGCCTCATTGAGAACTATATACTAACTATGGCTAATTTAATATCAACATTCTTTTTTATTTAAATAATGTTAAATTAAAGCTTAATATATATATATATATATATATATATATATATATATATATATATATATATATATATAAATGACATGAAGTCTTGTATTCCGAGAAATCTTGTAACTAAATGAAATGTAGTTACATTTATGCATAAATAAATATATATAATTTCCAAGGTGTAGAAGGAAAAAAAAAAAATGATCTTGATCCAAAAGAAAACCTTTTTATTTTCTTACACCGTTGGCAAATAGTTTTGTTCTTGCTTTAAGCATAAATCCAATTAAATTGTGTTTGATTTTAGAGGAAAACAAAACATAATATGAAATGTAAAATGTAAATATTAAATATGTACTGTAATTCTGCTTTTCAATCATTTTTTTCTATGAATTCTTGTTTTAATGATGTTTAGATATTTTTACAAGAAATGAATCAATAATATTTATTTATTTATTTAATGCAATGATAATTCTATAGGAAACACTTAACTAATCCATTTCACAAACTGGGTCCACAAACCTGCATGTAGTATAACTGAAATATTTCCCTGCTAATTTACCATTTTATCTGAAAAAACAGAGCCGCCACAGGTTTGTACTTTCAGTTTGCTGTCAAGACCACAGTGTGTTTTCATCAGTAAATTATTGGTGCACGTATAACATCAACCAGCAGTGCGGTCCTGCAGCGTCAATTACATATTTTCTTGCGTTTGTTGAGTTGACGCAGCATATGGTACCACTTGCTGGGTAAAATAACCAGAGCACTGATCTAGGACGTGCTATTGCAAATGTAATTGTCAGTTTGCCAGAGTTGCCCAGGGACTCGGCAAGAAATATTCCTCACAGCCCAAGGGACGTGCAAAGCCCATGACAGTTGACCAGATTTGTAATTAAGCGGTCGGCATTACTACGCACCACGAGTGAAGATTAACGAGCTGCAAGCCAAAGTTGATGAGCCAGACTACAGAGCCAAGTATCATTAACCCTTTACCGACCTGAGGGACCTTGGCAATACTGCAACAACTGCATTGACAACAAAAGTGCAGCCAGTGTTCATCAAATCTAAAATGTTTTTTCATGCAGATCCTTTGCACTTGCATATCAGAAAATCTGAATCACCTTGCAGTAGGATTGTAGATGAATATAACTTAGCCTATACTTCGGTTTGTGAGCACTCAAGACCCGAAGCACTTTCCAAATTGCAACGAAAAAGACAAAAGGCACTTAGGACCCCGTGCCTTGAACGCTGGGAGTATTAGGAGTCTTAGAACATCAAACTGTCAAAGTGAAAGAGGTAATTTGTTTCCATTCATTACACAAGGGAGTGCACCCCAGTGATTAATGTCATGCCTTGAATGGGGCGACTGCGTAGGGGAATGTACTCGGAAATCATTACACTAACACGCTAACGCAATGAACCCGCCTCTCTCACCCACATCAAACCCCCCACCGCGACACTACCTAGCCAAGAAGAAAATTAGATTGCAGAAACAGCTTCCAAAATAGAAACAAACGAGTCCTTTGTTGACATACACTATAGAGCTGTACAATTAATATGAATAGTGGAGCTCAGATAACTCTTGAAGAATTTGATAAGTAATGTTTGAGTTTATATTGAGAATTTGACTTTTGATTGTTAACTTGGTGGGGTACTAAGGGGGATAAATGTCCACAGGGTTAAAGTGATCCTAAATCACTAAATGGCATCAAAAGATCTACCACAGAATTTTCCTAAACACCTCTTTGTTACACTTCCATGAGATCTTTGAATGTGCTTTCTAAAGGTTTATTTTGAGGTAATTTGATCTTTTTTTTTTAACTGTTGCAAATTTATATAGCTAATAAAAATCCCAAAAAATGCTTATTTACCATTTAACATATTTTCATTTCATTTAATTTCATTTATTGTTCAAGGTCATTAAATCAAAAGACTTTTAATAACTGTCCAATAAGTGAAAGGATAGTATTTGGGGTAAAAAGCCCCCTTGTTGCTAAAGGCCCCTATAAAACATTGTTTTTCTAAAGTGGGGTGAATAGATTTTTTTTTTTTTAATCTTAAATGTGGGTTCACATTGACTGGTTCAATCACAATGGAGATTCATTTGTTTTATAGAATACAGTGTTATAAAATGCCAGATGTGTTTGATATCAACAGGAAATTGTGCACCCTTTTCTGAAGTAGTTCTTTTCATTTGTGACTAAATATGATTTGCATTACTTGACAAATATTGCACTATAACTATTGTTCCTCTACACAATATCACTATAATCAAGTGTGGTTATATTTACTATAGATATATTTAGTGACCAGAAAAATATATAATTTCCTTAAGGTGTGCCTTTAGCCTCATTGTAACCTATCTTGGTAAATCTGAGCACAGTTTGAGACATTGTTGAGATCTCTTCTGAAGCTTTTAGTAAAGTTGTATCTAGGAGAAAAATAGAAAGATGTTAAAGTGTGTAATTTTTGCGTTTCAAGTGACACTAAATGGCAATGCAAAAATAATGGGATATTTTATTGTTTTCTATCCATATTAAAGGAAAGTTCCGAAAGGTTTAACACAAGTTAAAGGAATATATTGGATCCAATACAAGTTAAGATCAACTGACAGCATTTGTGGCATAATGTTGATTATCACAAAAACACATTTCTAATAGTCCCTCCTTTTCCTTAAAAAAGCAAGATCTGGTTTGCAGTCAGGCATTTAGAATGGAAATGAATGGGGCCAATCTGTAAACGTTAAAATACTCCAAGTATAGTCAGAAGACAAAATATGCAGGTTAACATGATTTTAGTATGATAAAATAGCTTACTAACTTTTATCCAATAAAAGTTTTATCCAATTTTAAACTTTGTTGCCATGACAATGTAATGCCATAAAAACTCTATCTAAAGCAATCAGATTAGTATCGACTAAAAACACATTAAGATCCTATAGGATAAACTGAAATGTTATTATTTAATGTATCAGCATATTTCTTTTTTAAAATGATGCCTGCAGGGCCTGGGTAGCTCATCGAGCTCAGCCAGATCTCCTAAGCAACCAAATTGGCCCAGTTGCTAGGGAGGGTAGAGTCACATGGTGTAACCTCCTCGTGATTGCTAGAATGTGGTTCGCTCTCGGTGGGGCACGTGGTGAGTTGAGCATGGATCGCGGTGACTAGGATGAGCATCCACATGCTGTGAGTGTTCGTGGTGTCATGCACAATGAGCCACGTGATAAGATGCATGGATTGACTGTTTCAGAAGCGGAGGCAACGGAGACTTATAATCGCGCCACAATGAGGACCTACGAAGTAGTGGGATTGTGCATTCCAAATTGGGAGAAAATGGTATAAAAAAAATACAAATTAATTATGCCTATAATTAAGAGCTATACAGTATAAGACAAATTTTTTTAATCTAACTTTTATTACAGTAGAGAATACATTGCTTTATGACACCTGGGGCATTTGAGTTATGAAGGCATCTTGTAAAACTGGACTGTTTTCTCTATATTGCTGTCTGGAAAATGTCAGAGCCTGCAAAGGTTACATTTGCATTTTAAAACTTTAAAGAAGATTCGGAAACACTTTAGAAAAATGGTCCGTTATTATTAGTTAATTATGCAGGAATTAATTCAAGATTAATAAGTAGTACTACATTAACACTTTAGTTACTACTATTAACTAATATAGAAACATGATTAACTAATCATTAAGTAATAGTGAACTGATGACTGAGGTATTTCACTGTTAGGCAATCACTAATTACTGAATTTGCCTCATTGAGAACTATCTACTAACTATGGCTAATTTAAAATAACTACTAATAAATTACTAATAAAAACATAAACAGTGTCTAAAATGTGAATGATTATGTTTTTATAGTGAACATGATCATGATGCACCTTACATTTACATTTACATTTATGCATTTGGCAGACGCTTTTATCCAAAGCGACTTACAGTGCCCTTATTACAGGGACAATACCCTGCAATAAGGGCAAGGAGCAACCTGGAGTTAAGTGCCTTGCTCAAGGGCCCAACAGTGATTCTTGGTGGTGCTGGGGCTTGAACCCCCAACCTTCTGGTCAGTAACCCTGAGCCTCAATCACTGAGCGACCACTACGAGTGTTTTTTGTCTTTTTAAAATAATTCTGGTAACCCATAAGTAATGAGTCAAGTGTTACCATATAAACACAAAGGAATTACTCATTATTGTAAAGCGAGGGTCATGGTAACGCATTATTAAGTAATGAATGCACACTTGAATATACACAGTTTTTATTTTTTTTACAAAACATTTTTAAAATGACATTTTTATTCATATATACTATAGGTTAATCTTACAAGACGAGTAACTTAATGGGTCCAATGAAAACAATCAAAGAATGAGTGTCAGGGTTCGCCATATTCAATGCTCGCACTGAAATTATAAGAAGAGCCAGTGCGATTTTGCTCTGCCCTCCCGTCGATCCGCCTGCACGTGTTAAACTTCAACATACATTCTGTTCTGTTCATACCGAACATAGGCAAAGGAGGAAACATGTCAAATTAATTTTATACAAACTGTACACATTTACAGAGTGGACTGTCTAGGGTGGAGGTACACATGTGGAAGTCTCGTGGAGATCAACACACTTGTCCTTTAGACACATAATTGTATTATTTTACTTTATGTTAAGAGATACAACTTTTAAAACATTTAGTAACCATGAGCACCAGCAATTAAAAGCCTTTTCCTGCTAAAGGTTTGAAGCCTGTTCAATTATGTTCATTTCAATTCATAATTCAATGGCAGAATATTTTTTATTTTTTATTTTGATTGTTTGTTTCACCTGTTTGATTAAATGAATAAAATGTAGGACCAAACGCTTGAGTATTTCATTACTAACTGACAAGTAACACATCAGTTACTATTAATGGTTTATTATCTGTTTTCACTTTAGAATAATGGTCCAGATAACCTTTAACTCCCAAGGAAGTAAACAGTAAGATCTCATTAATTAATAATGCATTACCTTGTCCCTCACTTTAGAATAATGGTCCAGATCATTAGTATTTCCTTCATACTTATGTGAATAACACTTGACTCATTACTTAATTTAATAATTTAAAAAAGACCTTCAGCAATATCAAACCAGCCAAAGTTAATAATTTGTAATGAACAGAAGAGATATCCCAAGGAATACACATGTTGGGCACAAAGATGACTATGATACAGCCATGATTTAGCAAGCAAGCACATACATCCCTGTATTTCTGTTAGGTAAGCTGACTATGATTATGGCCGTAACCACCACAGACATTGAGGGGGACATACCCCCCACCCCCATAATATTGTTCTACTGATATGGGTTTTTTCCATGGTTAATTATTACATTATTAAATTTGGTCCCCATCAATCCTGAATATGTGGTTACATCCTGACTATGATACTCCAGACACTGTAACCTTGATTTAGCAACCTGTTACATTCATGAATTAATTGCAACAAAGAACCAATGCATGATCTTGTTCACAATAAAAAAATGACTCATTCACATTTTAGACAACGTTAATGTTTTGGTTAGTAATTAATTACTAGTTATTTTAAATTAGCCATAGTTAGTATATAGTTCTCAATGAGGCAGATCAAATTCAGTAATTAGTGATTACCTAACAGTCTTCTACCTCAGTCATCAGTTCACTATTACTTAATGATTAGTTAATCATGTTTCTATATTAGTTAATAGTAGTAACTAAAGTGTTAATGTAGTAATACTCATTAATCTTGTATTAATTCCTGCATAAATACCTATTAATGATGGACCATTATTCTACAGTGTTACCAAAGATTCTTCAAATTTAAATTCGGCATCTTGGTTCAATAAAATGTACTGCCTTGTTCTTGAAACGTCAGGTCTTGGTCTAGGTCTTGGTCTTAGGGATAGATCTTGGTCTGGATCTGGGTCTTGAAGGGCCTAGTCCTGGTCTGGGTCTCGGGGGGTCTAGTCTGGGTCTGGGTTTCAGGGGTCTAGACTTGGTCTGGGTCTTGGATGGTCTGGTCTTGACTACACCTTTTAATTATATGGTAAAATCATACTTTTTACATCTAAAAAACACAGTGAAATTACATGATATTTTTCATGTATATGTAAAGGTAACAGTATTTTTTGGTAGCATATTTACATTCTTTCACTGATACAAATACAGACATTTTACAGTGAACTTTACAGTTTAAATAATACACCAGTGATTTTATCTTAAAACCCTTAAAAAATGGTCCATTTTCACCTCCATTGTGCCTCATTTTAACCTCGATTTTTGTTTTTGAGGGACGAGACCAAAATAGATTTTTGTGTTTTTCAACATTATGCCATAAATGCTTTTAACTGAGCTTGTATTGAACTCAGGGTATTCCTATTACCTGGGATAAGATGATGTACAAACATCAGGTTTAACACATAAGCTCCATTTGGCATCCATCTAATTGCATTGGAGAAATTATTGCAGTATTGAAGACACCAAATTTGTGACAGTTTTTTTCCTATGAAACTGATAGGCTAGAATAGTATTCACATAAAACTTTTGACACTTGCACACAGTCGCTCAAATCAAACTCACAAAGCCTTGAACTCAGGGAAAATTTCACACTAGAGAGAAAGATGGCAAAAACACTCCATTACCAATTTCTGCCACTACACTGTGTGTTGCATTTGTCTTCCCTAAACCCACATCTCAGCTGCATCCATTGTTTTAGCACACGGTTAGTGAGTTGCCGTCGCATGCTGACTCAGAAAGACGAGCGCGCCTGCTGCAAGAGATTACCGAAATGAAAATAAGGATTTCCAGGAAAGTAGCACTTCTCTGATCTCAACGTGTCACTATGTTAGAATCAGCCCCTTAGACGACTCTGAAAACGTCCTGCTGACTTGTGACTGGAAATGGACAAGGATACTCGCTACCTGTGACATGCTGTAACAGTAATGGGTGCACAATGTTGAGCGTCCTCCCTCCTGCTGTCACAGTGTGAATGTGGGGAACTGTTTGAGCTAAGACAAGAAGACCCCCACTTACCGTGTTACCGTGTATTTGGTTTGTTTTATAGAGCTGTTCAGTCATGGCGACGATTTGTAGGCCAACTCAGAAGACGTATTCGCCATCTCTTGGACAATTCCTACAATATGGGTTGTAGAATAGCATTTTTTAATTAGGTGTATGGTTACTTATAGACTCGGTTGTACAATACAACTCACATCCTTCTGGTAGCTGTAGTCCCAACATAGTCTCATGAGGGGCATAAATTCTGGGGGGAATCCAGGAACCTCACCCCTTCTCTGAAAAAAACGAAATATCTTATGCAGCGTTATTTCTAAAACAAGATCTTGTTTTAAGGATTTTTAGATATTTTTACAGGAAAACAATACAAAAATGTATATCAAGAATACAATTTTTGCCCTAATAGCAAAGGTCTTACTAGAAAAAAGAAATTATGATCCAACGTGAATGTTCTTGATAAAAAATATGATTGTGTCTGGTAACATGTGCATGTAAAATGGCTAGAAATAGCATTTTAGCTTAGCGTAAAACTGACAATTTACACAAGGTTATTTCTATTTCTTCTGCTCCAAACTTACTTCAAACGTACTTCTCTGTCTACTCGTATGAATGTAATGCATCATAAGAAAGTGTTTCACTGCTGTTCAAATGCAATTTGGATCGCATCATCAGTGTTGGGGAGTAGCTAACTACATGTAGCGACGCTACTAACTTAACTACATTTTTCAGTAGCTTGACAAGAGCTCAGCTGCTTTTAAAACAGAGTAGCTTTTCCAGTAGAGAAATACTTTTTCCAGCAAGTAGCTGTGCAGCGTGACCAAACGCTACATCATGTTGGTCAGATTATAACTTATAGCCTTCCTTATTGCGTAGAAGCCAAATTTCTATATGCATATTTCTGTCTGCTGATCAGAATCAGACAGCGTCAGGGCTGGACTGGCAATCTGGCATTTCCCCGGTGGGCTGACGCACTTTGGGGCCAATCAGATGTAGACTGGCCAGCGGGCGAACCGTTTACTTTTACTATTTTAAATAAAATTATTCAAAAAGTTATTATTGCCTTTTGAGGGATTTTGTTTGTTCTAAATATGTTTATTTCGCTTCTCATCATCTGTGCGTTACTGGGAGCAGCGAGATAATTATATTATGATATTTATAAAAATACAGTATGTATTATTATAATAATTACTATCATGCAGAACTATTAGATTTTTTTCAATTTCTTAGCATTTAATTAACTATTATTTTCATGTAAAACATTTTTTTATATATATTATTATTATGCAAAAAAAAATCTACTTTTTTCACTGAGGCAATTAAAATATTTTTGGTTGAGGCCTTTTTTCGAAAGAGCCATACCACAAAGAATAATTTACTATTTTCAAAAAGTTTTTCAATAATTTTTTTTTATACTTCTCAAAAACAAACAAATATGCAAAAATGTATAGGTAACATTTTGCAGTATGGAATTGAGTACACGCGTTTAAGCGGGTCTCCATAAAATTACTTCTTTTTACAATTGTTCATGAAAAATTTACTTCTAAATTCAAATTGCACTTGAAACGAAATGAAAAAAGCAATTAAAATAACAAAGTGATTAAAACATCTTATATGTAACCACCTCCCTTAATCCAAACAGGGAGCCATCACAACAGGTGCACATTAAGAACTAAAGACAATTATAAATGTACAGATAATTATAATAATCATCATAATACATAAGCCTAATATATTCCCTTGGGTTCCCAAAAAATGCTTCCAAATATGTGTTCTTATTGAATGTGTTTGTATTGCATTTTGTAATACAATTTATGCTGCCTTAAGAAAAGAAAACAGAACTCAATTTTAGGGTTCAAGGTGAACGTGTCTTACTTTATGATTGAATCACTTTCATCTTTGTTTCTTTAATACAAAGATACCTGTATATATTACTGAACCCGCAGAGTCACATTCACAATGTGTAAGAGTGAAAAGCTCCGTGGAAATAAAGCACAACTCACGAAATGATCGAAGATTATGTTCAGCATTCTCATAGATTACATTATTCTTCCAAACAGTTTTCAATCAAATGAAACACATGAAATACGCATTTGTCGGGTGTTAATTTCAAACCTTGTTCACCAGGAGTAGGCTGTACAACAATTCGGAAGAAAGGAAATCAAAACTGTCATTGACTTGAAGCTTTGCAGTCGCACCCACACAGACCTAGACTAGACCCCACGAAAGTTTTAAACGATCATGTGTTTGTGAATGGTGAGACACACTGCGAGCCACTTGATTTTTAACAAAGAGCCACTTGTGGCTCGTTACCCATAGGTTCCCGACCCCTGAACTAGGATGACCATTCGTACTCTTTTTTTGGACCTGAACAAAGCGATCAAATATTTGTAGAGCAACCTCTGTATGTGATCTGTAAAGCTGGCACTTGCTTGTCAGTGGCAAAAAAGTAAATGAGCAAACCCAGGTGAGGGTAGAAACAAGCCCTGAGTCTTCATTCACATATTATCTACACTAAATATTATGTGACAAGAACAAAACATGCCAGCCCAAGCAGGTCTTTATGGAAGTAGGCTACACCTGGCCACCGCAGGACTGAAAAGTGTGAAGTGTAGTTCAAAAATGACTTTTTATTTTTATTTTATACTGTTGTATTTTATTTTATGGCCATTAACTGTATTAATGTTACTATTCATTAAATGTATTAAATACATTTAATATATTTAATTAAACACATAAAATGTATTTAATGAAAACATTAATTAATAAATGTCATTAGTGTACATTTTGTTATTAATATTATTGGTTTGATACTAACATAAAAAAAGATTGCCTCATTAAGTAGCTTCAATGTAGCTAGCTACTTTTTCATAGTAACTTGTTGTGTAGCTAACTACTTTTTCAAAAGAGTAGCTTGACTGTAGCTCTTAAAATTATGAGTAGCTTGCAGCTTTATTTGTAGATTTTTGTGAGTCTATATAGACACAAATTTGTGTCAAAATTTCAGTAGTACACCCAAATGACACTAGCCAAATCATACTGTTCATGTGTTGTACTTGCTATAGTTTACTTCCATGTTGCTTCTTCATCAAATAGCGATGTCAAATGTAAATCAAGTCAATCTAATTTATGTATTAACTCAAATATATATATTGTGTGATAGTAAACTTATATAGATGATAAATAATGTAAACAATTTGATTTATGGAAATGAAGCTATTATATATTGTAGAGTATTTAGGAACTTTAATGACCCTACACACTTTTGGTGATTAAGCAATTATAAAAATAAAATTGCATTTTTGTTGATACACTATTTATGAGAAAGGTTGGGGAATATTAAAGAGGTGTGGGCATAACTCCAAAAAATGGAAGGGAGTGGAATGAGGTTCCAGGTCACTAAAGACACAAGGTATGCATTAAAGGGTTAATGAAGTTGACACCTTAAATTGACATGAACTTAAATTGTCCAATTGAATTGAAAGATCTGAATGGAGAGTGTGTTCAGGTCCCTGTCCAGCATCCACCAGGCCCAAAACCAGGCCCTAACGGACCAACACATGGAGCAGCAGCAGCATTTTGAGGTGCTCTTGTGGGCCCAGGAAGATGCCAGCGGGTGTTGCGGAGCTTCATATCCCAGGACGGAGTGAACGCCGCCCTTTCACTGGCAGCAGCAAGCCCTCACGTGTTGGTCACAATGATGGGCCCTCAAGATGGTTTGGAGGCCTACCTTGAGCTCATTGAGCACATGGCCAAAGCTGAGAAGGCTGCAGGAGCAATGAGCGGTACATTCGTTCATTTTTCTCTATGGGATTAAAAACCCAATCCACAGGAAATCCAGGCTTGGAAATACTCATTCTCTTCCAGGTTTTAAAGCATCCAAACAATGTTCAAGACTTTTAATGGCACAAAAGTATCTGAGGATGTCAAGTACAGCTTCCACACAGTGAGTGCAAATTATCTTATCATTATAACTTGACTGAAGCATATGTTTAAAGAAATTGTTCAAACAAAACTTAAATAATTTATTCACCTTCATGTTCTTCCAAACTCTCTGTCTTCCATGTAACATAAAAGGTAAAATTTTGAAGAATTTGAGTTATATTCTACTGAAGCCATATGATAGCTTTGTGTAAGGTACAGACTGAAATTTAATTGACTTTATCTTGAAAATGGAGAAGTTTTAGTTTTTTTTATATGTATTTGTGGCAGGGTGGGGCCGGGTCGTGATTCTACACACCCGGTCCCTTATCAGGCTAATCAAGCCTCCGAGAGGGATAAAGGCCAGCTGCGGAGGATTGTGTGAGAGAGTGAGAGATCGTTTACGAACATGTCCGTCGTGTGTGTTTGTTTCTTCTGTTTTAATTTTATATTAAACTATTATTTATATTGAAAAGCCGGTTCTCGCCTCCTCCTTTCCATTGACTTCTTTACACTGGTGCCGAAATCCGGGAAGGAGGAGGGATACGCTGTAGTAGAGTTCTCGCCACTACCGTCCACCCCAACGGAGCAGCCGCGGCCATCTACCGGGGGACGAGGAGCCCGGCCGCCTGGAAGCGGATGGCGGCCGCCGACCGCGAGGGGAGAAGGGGCTCCTAACCGACCGCCTGGAGCGGTCAGGGCCACTGCCAGGGGCGGAGGAGTCCCCTACCAGCCACTGAAACACAGCGGGGTCTGATACCGCCGACCGCGAGTGGGAAGGGGCTCGCTGCCGACCGCCTGGAGCGGGAGAACCGCTGCCAGGGGCGGGGGAGTCCACTTCTGTTCTCCAAGAACACAGTGGGGCGTTCCGTCTGCCAGGGGCTGGAGGTCTGCCTCCGATCCACCCGGAGAGGCACGGCTGTCGTCTGTTTGAGGGTGGAGGAGTGGCCGAGGAACAATCTATGGTGTATCGGAGAACTGGTGAGTAAGTGTTTTTTTTCTCTCTCTCTCTCTCTCTCACTGCTGCTCCGTGTTGGCCTTATCCCTCTCATTTAAATGTTACAGTGTTTTTTGTGGGGGTACTACACTGTTACAGGAAGTAACCCCCCTATTTAATTATTTCTGTTTCTCTCCCCTTGTCCCCTCCCTCGTCCAGGTAGACGGGGATGACCTGCTGGCAGACGGGTCAAAAGGCACGCCCCTCCCCAGGGAAAGAGGGGGGTGTATTTCATGCTGGGGGCTCCCCTGCCTGAGAGAACGAGGGAGGAATGTGGCAGGGCGGGGCCGGGTCGTGATTCTACACACCCGGTCCCTTATCAGGCTAATCTAGCCTCCGAGAGGGATAAAGGCTGACTGCGGAGGATTGTGCGGGATTGAGAGATTGTTTACAGACATGTGTGTTTGTGTCTTCTGTTTTAAGATTTATATTAAACTATTATTTGTATTGCCGGTTCTCGCCTCCTCCTTTCCATTGACTTCTTTACAGTATTATTTCCGCAGTTCTTTTTTTTAAATTATATTCAATAACAGACTAATATATTTGGATCACCCAAAATAAAACACAGATGTTGTTCATCTGTAATGCCATTTCAAAGTCAAATACGGTCATAATCAAAGAGCAAGTCCTCGAATTAAATGCTCGGGGACATCACAGTTTGCCAATTCAGACGGTTTCAGCGCCACATTTTTTTAATCATTCCTTCTGCAGCCTTTCTATGATGTTCATCTTTGAGAATGGGCACAGAGCTATGAATAACATAAAGGCTGCTGTCTGTCTTTATGTTCATACTGGTCACAGACCGAATCAAGTACAATTTGCATTCTTTAATTAGCTTCTGAGCCCTGTGTGATTACGACTTGGCCATGATGGTGCATACTTTGAAAATAAGAAACAAACAGCCTCAGATGGCAGACATATTTTCACTCTCTGGTGTTTTCAAGATTGAACACAGAAGGAAAGAGAGGTGAGGAGAAGACTTTGCTTGCAGTGTGTGTGTGTGTGTGAGTAGTAAGGGGTGGGTTTTGAGTGTAGCATGGCCTCACAGCTAAAAAGGCTGTCAGGGGGAAAAAAAAAATTACTGCTGTATTCAAGTGCATGTCGGGTAACTTGGCATTGAAAGCATGTGCTCCCACGCAGCGCTGGCACCAGGCAGAATCGTGCCTTGTCTACGCCTCATATCTCTAATATGATGTCGCAATCAATTTTTCTGAATGAATGTCAGACTAATTTTTGCATAAATATAGCCCTGTACAAACCATGATGTCCATTAAAGTTCTAATACACACATGTTGGTGTGGCTATCCTTATGAGTACTCTCATAGACATAATGAATTTTATACTGTATGAATGATAGATTCTATCCCCTAACCTTACCCCTAAACCTAACCCTCACAAAAAGCTTTCTTTAATTTTATATATAAAAAAAAACATTGTTTAGTATGTTTTTGAAGTGATTAGAATTATGTGGATACTAGAAATGTCCACATAAACCACATGTATAGCATAATGCCCTTGTGATTACTAGTTTTTATTTTTTCTTTGGGCATTTTCATTGCAAAATCCAAAACTATGGCAGTACCATAGTACCAAGTATTAAAATACCACGTTACTTTGGTATTTAACAGTATTGAATGATTACGGTATTCATATATTGTAGTATTTGCATGAAACTCCAAGCTACTTCGATATATACCATGGTATTACTATGTTACTTGTACAAGAAACATGGTGAAACCATGGTGATTCGATATATAAACATGGTACTGAAAGATTACCATATTCATATCCCATGTTATTAATGTGTTGCTCCAACGCACTTCAAAGAATACTATGGCATTAGTATGGTAAATGCCCAAAAAACATGGGAGTACCATGGTATCAAGTCTAAAAAAAACTATGGTAAAACCATGCATTTTTTAACATGATACTGATATCATGATAGCAGTATTCATACAGTTTACCATAATATTTTCATTAAACTACTTGTCTACATGTCAAAAAACCATGGCTATCATATAGTACTTTGATAATTACCATATTCATATAGCATGGTTTTATGTGGTATCCCAAGGTACTTTAAAGAGTACAGTAGAATTATCATGGTAAATGTCTAAGAACAATAGCAAATGTTCAGAAAACTTGGTATATTCGTGGTAAATGTCAAAAAATATAGAAGTACCATGGAATCAAGTCTAAAAAATAATGGTGAAACCATTGTACTTTGGTTGAGAACATGGTATAGAATGCATGAAATATTCATATGTCATAGTATTGGCATTAAATAGCCAAACTACTTCAAAATATACCATGGCATTACTATGGTACATGTCCAAAAACATGGTGAAACCATGGTACTTTGATATATACCATGGTACTGAATTATTACCATACTCATATAGCTTGGTATTTATGTTGTACTCTAAGAATACAGTGGAAATTTCATGGTAAATGTCTAAAAACCCAGCATTAACATGGTACTTTGCTATATAACATGGCATAGAAAGAATATTATATTCATATACTATATTACTGGAAATGCTAAGCTTCTTCAATATGTGCAGTGGTATCACTATGATACATGTTTAAAAAAAAACATGGAATTTGTATATACTGTATACCATGGTACTGACTGATTACCATATTCATTTACCATGTTACAGTATTTGTGTGGCACTCTAATGTACTTCAAAAAATACACTGGGATCACATAGTGAATGTATAACAAACATAGTATTTCCATTATGAATGGAAATGGATTACCATATTCATGTTCCATGGTACTGGCATGGTACCTCAAAAGTATATCAAAGAATACCATGGTACCAAATCCAAAAACCATGGTAATACCATGGTATTAAATAATTACAACTTTCAGATACCATAGTATTGCATGTTACTCCAAGGTAATTCAAAGTATACAATAGATTTGCCAAGGTCTAATAAACATGTTTATAGTATGGTACTTTACTGTCAGTCCTAAGTGTGCAATCTTCAGGACACTTGTGAACCATATATGTAAATGTTGCCCAAAAGATGAGAGATTAATTTAAACTCTTCAAGATTTAATTCAGGTTATTATTTATGGTCCTGGTGTAATCGAAAGAACATATCTTTTTCATATGATCAGTGGTTAAATACATATGCACCTGTGGTTCACACTTCAAAGTGATGATTTCCAGTCCTTAAACAACACAATAAAACACTTTACTTTGTTAGTCACAGCTGGGCCTAACCCTTAGACTGTTTAAAGCAAACTCGTATAATGTGATCCTTACCGTGTGCCGCGCTGTAAATGTTCAGACATATGGTTCTATTGGCCTGACCCCAATTCCTCCAAACGGTTCCTTTTGTATTCTTGCCCTTCAAGGTGGTACTGTTCAGTGCCTTTGTAATATGTAAAACCATCAGTCAATCAGTCATTTACTTATGTATTTTTTTATTATCATTTATTTAAATGTCCAAAATAGAAGAAAGTACTAAAGTTGTGCTGTGCTTGCTTGAGCAAAACTAGCCACTACGATGCTAACATGTTCTAATAGTTGCAGGGTGTTGCTATGTGGCAGCTAAGTTGTTTTTTAGGTTGTTGCTAAGCAGTTGCTAGGGTGTTTAGAGTGGTTGTTAGGGTGATCTGGGTGGTTGCTTCAAAAGAGACCATCCCCAAGTCTCTATGATATTCTGGTCGATAGATATGACTTAGATCCCTCCTTTATGTAAAAATACAAGATATTTCAGACACATATTGTTGTCGGGTTAGGGAAAGTATCTCTTTACTTACATAAAAGAGATTGTTTTTAGGGTTAGGGATAGAGTTTAGTACCCCTCCACTAGCATTGAGGGTGTGTGTGGTCGTCTCAGCTAGCATTTTCACATTCACTGGCTCTCATCTATCCACCCCTCTTGATTTTAAGGCAGCAGTGCTTTGAAATTGCACACACTCTTTGTAGTTCTTTCGGTTTGAGGCTGATAGTGAAGACGGGGAGAGATACAAAAGGAGGTGATGAGAAAGCGGGAGACTGCATTAAAACAAACAGTCACCGCGCGCTCTGAAAAACCTTGCATTTTCAAGCACCTCACATCGATTCTGGAACACACAATGTTCGATTCCCTGCTGTAAGAAAAAAAAGCCACCGGTGCTCTCTCTCTCTGTCTCAAGATGTGTAAGGAAGAGAGAGATGGGGATAGAGAGAGAGAGAGAGAGAGAGAGAGAGAGAGAGTTATTTCTACTGACGGGAGAGTACTGCCAGATTCAACACACAAGCCTGCCATCTAGTGTTGGTGTATTTTTAGATCTACTCATACTGGGACACGTGCACACATGCCTTCCTGTATTTCTCCCTTTATTTATCAAGCACACACACATCATCATTTTCAGGGTAAGCATTGGATTAGGGTTAGGGTTAGAGGTAAGGTTAACAGTTTAAATATATATGTAATTAAATGCAGGGACTTTAAATGTAACTACTATGCAACAACATGTATGTACACAATAAGTTATTTGTGTCAAATGCTTAAGTACATAGAAGTTAGAGACACCTAATATAAAATAGGACCAATTATTATTTTATTTATGCGTGATGCAACAATAGACACACTTTGTTGTCACATGACCTCATTAAGTGGATTGTTAATATAGCGAGTGACGTCCAGTTGTCTTGGAAATAATTGAGCTAATTTTCATTATTGTATATACTTGATCCAATTTTGGATAACTCTTTGTACTCCAATCATTTAATGCAACAGGGGCGGCAGTGGCTCAGGTGGTAGAGCAGGCCGGCTGCCAATCGCAGGCTTGGTGGTTTGAATCCCAGCCCACACGACTCCACATGCCGAAGTGTCCTTGGGCAAGACACTGAACCCCTAGTTGCTCCCAATGGCAGGATAGCACCTTGCATTGCAGCTCTGCCGCCATTGGTGTGTGAGTGTGAATGGGTGATTGGGACACAGTGTCAAGCGCTTTGGTAACCTCTCAGGTTAAAAATAGCGCTTTATAAGTGCAGACCATTTACCAACATGATCACACAGGATGTCTATATGCTGCTACAGAATGTATAGTAACTGACATTTTTGCATCAGTTCAAATGCATCAGTTTGAGTTAGGAATTGCATACTACCCATACTACGCATACCACTCCTGTCATATTTGTCTATGGCAGAAATAGTTAGAGTAGTATGGTAGTATGCAATTCCGAACTCAGCGTCAGAGCTCCTGTTTCTCGTCTCGCATAATTAATGATGAGCTTGATTCGGGGGTTGCATTTCCCTCAAACGAAGTAAAGATGACATTCTTCCTCAACTGACGGTTAGGTTTAGGGTTGAGATTTGGCAGTAGGGTTAGGTTATGGTTAAGTTAGGGTAAGGTTTAGGGTTAGAGCTGCAAACTTCTGGCAATAATTTGTGGCAAATTACAAGCTAATTTACATGTGACAATAATGAGCGGCAAATTTGCCAGACTTGCCAGTGCAAGAACGTCCATGTAAACACGCTCATCAATGTCAAACCCTTCTGGATGGCAATTTTCTAATCGAACAAGCGGGAATGATATTTGAGAGCTCTGGCCTACAATCTTAGTGTTTTATGGAAGAAAGAAAAGAACATTTGGATGGAATAAAATGGGGTGAGTAAATCATTGACAAGATGTTCTTTTTGGTTGAACAATTCCTTTAAAAATTGCACTGGAAATGAAAGGTCAGGTTAAGCAAATTGTAATTTGGGAGACAGTAGTCCATGTGCTTTGGTAAATGTAGTAAGTCATCCGGGTATATCATACATTCAGAAAGTATGCATACTGCAGACAGAGTAAGATTAGTATTGTAGTATGCTATTCCAAACATATCCCATGTCTTTCTTTCAATCCTTGTAAGTCCAGTATTAGCTGCAATACTCTTTCTGCTTGGCAAAGCATCCGTGTACTATGGCACAGTCTAAAAAACAAACACTATCCACCTATCCGCTCTCTCTACATGCACACCAACAACACAAAGCCCCTGTCTGGACTTCCACGCCACATGCTAAACACGTGACAGCTATATTATGAGGCAGAGCCTCCCGGGACCCGGTGCGTATGTCACTGGTATTGTTTACCTTCTTTATCTCTTTCCTTCACATCCCCCCTTTTTCCAGAAGTCTGGGTTAGGGACACACAAGCAACCCTTTGTGTGATTATTTTGCTGAAAAGGACTGTCTGCATCCAAGGTCTCTCCTCCAGTCCTTTTTCTCCCTGCCAGCCAGTGAGCCACAGACTGGAAATAGCATTGATGGATTACTAATACGCCTGCTTGGGATGCAATGGAGCAGAGTGAATTTGAGTGTGTGTGTGTGTGAAAACAAAGAAGTGGGAAGAGCAGGGAAACGTTGACGGGGAAAACTGTCCCGTTCGGAAGCAAGGCTACACTTATATCAATCAACCGTCTATCTTAGGAAGACATTATCTGTTAGGTTTGGCTGCACGAAAGGACACAGAAAACAGTCGATTACAGTAATGCAGGCTCATGAATTATTCACACTATGCTGGAAATTCAGCCCTGGAAACTGCTCTATAAATAAACATCTGCTGTTTTATTCTACACCGCATCATGATTGCACAATTTTAGCTTGTGATGGAAGCGGCGATGAATGCCAGGTATAGAATGCACGTTTGTGAATTTGAAGAGCTATTTCATTGATGCAAGAAAGAAGCTGTTTAACAAATGAGGCTTGCGTCTTCAGTGCTGAGTAATTAACTGCTATTTAATGGACACTGCCCACGTGCATGCTGCATTAGCGACTGTTTGCTCGCTATCTAGAGGTTTATCAAAGAAGGCTAGTTGTGATGCATCAGTAGGATCTAGCTCAATCCCATAGGTGGATAAAGAAGCTAGATGCATATTGCAAGACCTTTCGACATTTAATCACATGCAGTATAGAATTTATTGATATTAACATTCAGTTTTCACTAGTTAAAATGCTAATTCTTGACATCACAAATTTCATAATTATCTGCCCTCCTCTACATACACATTTTCTATATCTATAATGTTATTGTAACTAATAAGAAACCCTTTTACAATATATTTAATTACTCTTAAATTTATTGACATGTGAAATCCATTTCCAGATAACTGAAATACCAAATCTACTATATTGAAATTTACAGATATCTGAAATTATCACTGACTTTTGATTACAGGCTTTCGTATTTTGGCAAATCTGACCACAGTTTGAGACCTCTTTTGAAACTCTTAAGACACATTAATTAAGCTTAAATATGAGTTAATGAAACAGCTTAAACCAGCATAAGGTGGTCTCAGCTGGTCTCCTAGTCTCACCAAGCTGGTTTTCAGGAACTCTAGCTGGTTTCCTAGTCTGGCCAAACTTGCCTTCAGGTAGACTAACTGGTCTCCTAGTCCTGCCGAGATGGCCTTCTTCTAGTCTAGCTGGTCTCCTACACCAGCCAAGCTTGTCTTCACCTAGTCTATCTGGGTACCTAGTTTGGCAAAGCTGATCTTCATCTGATCTAACTGGTCTTCCAGTCTGGCCAAGATGGTCTTGGGCTAGTCTAGCTGGTCTCCTAGTCTGGCCAAGTTGAACTTTAGCTAGTCTGGCTTTTCTCCTAGTTTGGACAAGATGGTCTTCAGCTTGTTTAGCTTTGACCAAGATTGTCCTCGGCTTGAATAGCTGATGTCCTAGTCTGGAAAAGCTGGATTTTAGCTATTCTAGCTGGTTCCCTAGTCTGGAAAAGCTGGTTTCAGCTAGTAATGCTGGTCTCCTAGTCTGGCCAAGCTGGTCTTCAGATAGTCTAACTGTTCTTCTAGTTTGACCAAACTTGTCTTTATCTAGTCGAACTTGTCTCCTAGTCTGGCCAAGCTGATCTTCAGCTAGTTTAGTTGGTCTCTTAGTCTGGCCTAGGAGGTCTTCAGCTAGTCTAGCTGGTCTTTTTTGTCTGGCCAAGATGGTTTTCAGCTAGTCTAGCTGGTCTCCTAATCTGGCCAAGCTGGTCTTCAGATATTTTATCTGGTCTCCTAGTCTAGCCCAGCTGGTATCATCTAGTCTAATTCATCTCCTAGTGAGGCCAAACTGGTTTCAGCTAGTCTAGCTGGTCTCCTAGTTTGGACAAGCCAGTTTCAGATAATCTATCTGGTCTCTTAGTCCGAATAATCTGATCTACATCTAGTCTAGCTGGTCTCCTAGTCTAGCCATGCTGGTCTTCAGCTAGTCCAAATGGTTTCCTAGTCTGGCCAAGCTGATTCGGGCTAGTTTAGCTGGTTTCATGGTCTGGTCAAGCTGGTTTTAGCTAATATATCTGGTCTCATATTCTGACCAAGCTGGTCTTCATCTAGTCTAGCTGGTCTTCTTTTCTGGTTTAGCTTGTCAACCAGCTGATTTCCCTGACTGACCATCTTACTGGTGCCCCAAAACCCCCTTTAACCACCACACCAGCCTGACCAGACTGGGAGTCCAGGAAACAATCTTTGGGTGGTTTGAGCTGTTGTTTTCAGTAGGGAGCAGATGGGACCACTAACAAAGCTTCCTCATGTTTCAGAGATACAGAACTGATAAAGTAAATTGAATTTACCTGAGAATTGCTGTTAGCAAAAAACTCACTGGATACACATGGTGATACATACTCCTCTAAGGAAAATTAGCAACACTTTTAATTTTCATTTACAGACGCTAAACAAGATGTTGCCTCATTATCCCTAAAGCAATAGGTCACCAAAAATGAAAATTCTATTATAATTTACTCACCCTAGTTTCATTTCAAACCCATATGACTTTCTTTCTTATGCAGAACACAAAAGGAGTTTTAATGGGCCATCTTTTCAATACAGTGGCAGTAAATAGTGCCTCACTTTAATGCTTAAAAAAGGACACAAATGTATCAAATAAGTGACCTCCAGTTTAAGTTATTGCAGTCTAAGTCGTGATGTCCCTTGTGCTTTCATGAGCGCTTAGAAAGGATCTCATTCATGCGAGAACAATTTTTGTTTAGTGCATTCTTTATTGCTAAAAACGACACAAGGTCTGACGTGTATGATCTTGTCTCATAGCGCTCATGAATTAATTCCCACGAGTTCCCACAACATTCCCAGTATTCTGCCGTTGCTAGGCAGTTGTTTACTTGCCCAGTCAGAAGAGCCCACCTCGGAGTCTTTATGATATGCTGGTGGCTGCTTTATTGCTAAACGCTACAATGAACAATCAGCAGCTACACAACTAGAACTATTAATTTTATAATGTGCTTTCAGCTTATAGTGAAGTAACATGGTATTATAAGATGAGATCAGTGATAAATTCAGACAAAGATACTGCAAGACTGAGGAATTTGAAGATCTGTAACTAATTCAATATTCAACCAGAAACGAGGGTTTGATGAAGCATGTTTGTGTGTGTGTGTGTGTGTGTGTGTGTGTGTGTGTGTGTGTGTGTGTGTGTGTGTGTGTGTTTAGATTCTGTTGTGAGTTAGCAGTTTACGCACTCTTATAGAGGCTGATAAGCAAATTGTTCGTGCCAACACTGTCTCAGCAGAACTGGGGAATTACTGCAAATAATCTTGTGTTTTGTTAGATTAGGCTGTTGCTCTGGAGAGTTAATCACCATTTCTCCTGTGGCATGCATCCGGTTTAAAAGGCCAGGAGAGAGAAAATACGACAGTAATATAATGATGTATATGGGACTGAGGAAGAGTCTTGCCAGATTGCAGTCTCATCTAATGAAACAGGTGCATGTGTCAGCAATTGTCTGCAAAATAAACATCTGTTTGCTAATCAGCATTTTGGGTGATAAGACCTCAACAGAACTTACATTGCACCTGCTGGTAGGGCATTTGGGTATGAAATGTCAATGTTTGTCATATGCGTGATTAAATGATGATAGAATTTTCCTTTTTCCCTTCTTTTTTTTGTGAACTATTCCTTTAGATGAAATATTGCTCTGAGATAGTAGCAAGATCTCATTTGTGACTTTCCTTCAAGATGCCTCATCACCGCATCTCCAATTCTCAGCAGTTCTCAGTTCTTAATTTAAAAGCTTTAAACGCTTCTTGCAAAAAGATTTATAGATTCGAATTTGTGAGTCCCCTTACAGCATTTTCCTCAAAACATCTCTTAACAGTTTCCATTTTTACAAACATCAAATCTTTCCCCCATGACGCTGCCAGAAGGCTTGTCATTAGCGCGGCATATTTAGTGAGGCCGTTTGGTAACTCTGAGAACTACCTGCGAGAGATGAGGCCAGCTATTACAGGAAATGGCTTTAAAGAGAATGACTCTATCACAAAAAGGCACATGCTGACAAACCTACACTACTCTTGTCAGGAGAGAAACAGGTGCCACTTGGGTAAGAAGACAATTAGCATTAACAAGAATGAGCTAATGTGGGTGAATTAAAATGCAAATTAGCGTTGAGGAAATAAAGGACAAAATTACACTTTCCTTCTAGCCCTAAGATTTGCTGCTCAGTATAACCGTTAATGGTCATTTCATCCATGTTTTTCTATCAATGGTTCATTTGCATTGATGTAGCCTGTATAAATAAAGATCCAAATGAAGGAGGGCCTTCTGTTCATTTCGTTATGCTAAATCAAACATAAAAATGTAGCGCCTGTGTTGTCCTTTGATAGTCGTTTGAATAGCATAAAAACATTCATTGTTTGAATTCCATGATAATGTTTGGCATAATTTGAAACCTGAGACACTTTGTTTTATCAAAAACGTCTCGGGTTACATGTGTAACCCTTGTTCCCTGAAAAAGGCGGAACGAGATGTTGCGCTGCTAAGCACTACGGGGAACAACTCTAGCTGTGAACCGAGCTGAAATAGTGTGTGAAACACGTCAATGAACATTGACCGGAATTTATAGCCTCGGCTGATGTAATCATTAGATGCACCTGAGGCCAGGCTATAAATGGATACGTCACCAGGTGTCGTCAGATACTTCTTTTGAAGAGCAGTCCTGGGACGCCCCAGTGCGGCAAGCAGCGCAACATCTCGTTCCGCCTTTTTCAGGGAACAAGGGTTACACATGTAACCCGAGACGTTCCCTTTACAAAAGGCTTCACTACGATGTTGCGCTGCTAAGCGCTACGGGGAACGCAATACCCACGCCGCCGCACTTGGGGCTGTCCGGACCCCTACGGTTGTGCAGTGTACTCACAAGGTACCTGAGAGGTCTCAGACATGAGCTTGAGATGTCGACTCAAGGGCATAAGAGCCCGGAGTAGCATAAACATCTAAACCATAAATTTTTTGATGAATGTGTGCGGAGAGGACCAGTCTGCCGCATCACAAACTGTTCAGGCATGAGCTGAGATGTCGACTCAAGGGCATAAGAGCCCAGAGTAGCAAAGCATCTAACCCATAAAGTTCGATGTATGTGTGCGAAGAGAACCCTATCACAACACAAACTTGTCATAAAAACTGATGAATGTGAGCGGAGAGGACCAGCCTGCCGCATCACAAATTTGTTTAGGCATGGGCTGAGATGTCGACTCAAGGACATAAGAGTCCGGAGTAGCAAAGCATCTAAACCATAAAATGTGATTAGTGTGTGCGGAGAGTGCCAACCTGCCGCACCACAAACTTGTTCGGTGTCAACTCAAGGGTGTAAGAGCCAAGAGTGGCAAGAACAACCAAACTATAAAAGTTTAATGAATGTGCGCGGAGAGGACCAACCTGCCGCACCACAAACTTGCTGCAGAGGGAGACCTCTAGCCAAGGCTTTAGAGGAGGAGAGCCCTCTGGAAGAGTGCGCCCTAAAACCTACTGGCGAAGCTTGAACGCGTGCCTCGTAGGCCCGGGCAGTAACCCAAAGTGACAACCGGTCACGGCTTCGAAGTGAAGAACTGCTGCCCTGACCTTACGCCACTAGCAAATGCGGTGGACATAATTCTGAAGGGCACAGACTGGACAAAGTTTGAATAGTCTTTAGCTGCTCCGGCATTACAAAGGCAGGGAGCAGAAGGCTTAGAGAATGACTGGCCAAGGGTCGAGAAAGGCACCTTGGGCAGGTAGTCAGGGTGAGGGTGCAAAGAATGCTCTTGGTCCTACCTGGGGCAACTCAAAACAGGCCGGCAAAAGAGACAGAGCCTGTAGGTACCCAAGTCTCCTTAGAGACGTAATTGCCATATGAAAAACCATCTTGAGAGTCAGAAGTCTAACAAACGCTGTCTCTAGAGGTTTTAAAAAGGGGGGTCTTACCCTATGAAGAGGTCCTAGCAAGGATGCCTCTTAGAGGGCACCCCGCCCACCAAGGCGTGGCAAGCCGAAGTGGGAGCCACATAGAACCTGGCAGTGGCGAGGCAATTGCCCGCTGACAGTTCTTTCCACAGAAAATCCAGAACTGAAGCAAACTGGCAGTTAGCTGGTTCTGTAATTTGAACTTATTAGAAGGAAACGCATGCAGGAGCATTTGTTGCCATGTATGCGCCACCACGATCAGCACCCCCGAGGGGGGGGGGACTGGGTGACTCAGGGAGAAGTAGAGGAGACATTGCACTATCAACAGAGGCGAAGAGGTCCTCTTCTGCCCTGTAAAATCTACCCAGATCAGTTCCAAGGGAGGGAGCCCTAGCACTTGAAATGGTCTCGATAACTTCAGGAGAAAGCCCTGTGAACCTCAGTTGGTACCCTACAGGGGCCAAGTATGAAAGGTTTCACAATTCGGGCCAGGGATGAATATGTCCCCCGAGCCTGAGAAAGAAGGTCCTACCTGTTCGGAATCGCCCAAGGCGAGCCGTCGAGGAGAGATATTAACTCCGAGAACCATATCCTGTTCAGCCAGCCCAGCGCCATTAATAGGAGGCAAGACCCTTGCTGGTGAACATTGCCAAGAAACCGGGGAAAGAAACGCATATAGACGCATTCTGGGTCATGTATGTGTCTTAACGTCCAGACCCAAGGGGGCTGGGTGATTTCAGGGAGAAGTAGAGGAGACATTGCGCTATTCATAGAGGTGAAGAGGTCCTCTTCTGCCCTAAGATCTCACCCAAACTTGTTCCAAGTGGAAAAAGCCCGGCATTTAAAAAGGTCTCGATAACCTCAGGAGAGAGCCCTGTGTCCTTCAGTTGGTACCCTTAGGGGCCAAACATGAAAGATTCCACAATTTGGGGCAGGGATGAAATATTGCCCTGTGCCTGAGACAGAAGATCCTTCCTGTTCGGCATCGCCAAAGGCGAGCCGCCGAGGGAAGAGATTAGCTCCGAGAACCAAGCCCTGTTCGGCCAGCTGGTGCTATCAGTAAGAGGCAAAAACCCTTGCTGGCTGAACTCTGGGCAACTACTACCTTAGAGTGGAGTTCTTAACTCCCCGTTGGTATTTTCTGTCTGGACCGTGAATCTGCTCCCATATACGGGCATCCAGGGATATAACTGACCTGAGTGACAGGAGCTTGCCCTGGGCCTTAAGGAGAACCCAACGTGTCAGAAATACAGCTGACAAGAACGTGGGTCTCCTTGATGATTTATGTAAGAGGCTACCGCTGCATTGTCCACCAAGCACCAAGACATGGCAGCCTCAGGAGGAGGTATTTCAGGGCCAGAAATACAGCCATCAACCCGAGACAGTGACTGTGACAACCGAGCTGACTGACCTTCCTATCCCCTTAAGCTGGACTGACCACTTAAGGCCGCTACCCCGCCCATCAGGGAGGCCTCTGTCGTTAGCAGCCTGCGACAACAAGACGCACCTAGAGTGGGACACAAGGCAGAAAACCGGGTCTGAACCACATAGAAAGGGAACGAAGCCTGAGGCGCAGAACCCTATTTAGCCTAGGGGTTTTGGCCCTTGGAAGAATCCCCTGGCTTTTGGCCACAACAAAAACGGTCTCATGAGCAGAAGGTCCAGAGGGATCACTGTGGACGCATTTGCCCTGAGACCTGGAAATCATTGATACTGATAACAGTGCAACCTTGACCTAGCCTGACTTTGCTCAGGATGATCTAAATGGACTCAATCCTAGCGGGAGACAGTTGTGCCCGCATTGAGATTGAACTCCGTATGATGCCCCGATAGATAGTGTTCTGAGTGAGAGAGAGGACGCTTTTCTTGGCGTTGAGCCTCAACCCCAGAGAAACAGATGAGCTAAGACGATGTCCCTGTGCTGAACTGCCAGTTCCTGGAACTGCGCTAGGATCAGCCAGTCGTCTACATAATTCAGAATGCAGATGCCCCGGAGTCGCAAGGAGCCAGCGCTACATCATGCATTGTGAATGTGCGGGTAAAAACGGCTAGGCTGAGTGAAAGAACCTGACCCTGGAAGACTTCGCCCCCGCAAGTGAACCTCAGGAACTTTCCATGTTGTGGCAGAACTTCTAAATGAAGTACAGAAGTGCGTCATAAGAGCGATGGTGACCAGCCAAACGAGTTGTAGGGCTTGAGACACGACCGTCTTGACAGGCATCATCTTGGACTTGAACACCCACGGGTAGTTCAAGCTTTAAGATCTAAGCCAGACGCCACCCCTCACCCTCCATGGGTAACGGAAGTATTTAGTGTAATAACCTAACTCTCTCTCTGGAAGGGGAACACATACCGTGGCCCCTTTAACCAGGAGAATGAGTTTTCGCTTTTACAAAAAAAGAAATCCGGCTTACGGTAGTGAGAACACGCCGTTGAAACACGGAAAAACGGCGAGTGAATTAAATCCTGACGCTCTTATAAGACCCACAAAAGAATATATCCGCAGGAGTTTCCACGCTGCCAGGATCTCTGAGATGGGTATTATATTTTAACACTTCCTGTTGAGGGGTTGTCGGGTGCTTCACGCCCTGAATAAGATGCAGGAACAGCTTAAAACACCCAATTTTCGTGGAAGCCTCTGCAACCCGAAACACCAAGAGGTGGCGGGAATGGGGGCTTCGAGGGGGTACCGGAGGGGTGAAGTGAAGCACGCCTCGGCCCCGAGGGGAGCTACCCCTAATCTAGGTGCAAGACTGTCAGGGTTTCTCTTGGGTCTTGCTTCGGGGCTGGCGAGTGCGGCGAGACTGTCCCCAATCCCTGGGAGGAGGTGCACGACTCGCCACGCTTTGTTTTTGAGCCTCCCTTCAGTCAGGGCCGAGGCGGGTCTGCGGCTTGCTCGTCAAACGCAGAACCCACACTCAGGTCGCCCAGGGGGTCAGCCTGGTACGCCTGTAAAACAGCATAGTGTGCAGAGCAGCACCAGCCTGACCTGCTGCTTGATAAGCCCTTCCCACTAAAGTGGAGGTTGTCCTACAAGGCTTTGAGGGGAGAGAGGACTACTTAAGTGACGATGCCGAGCCCGGCGAGAGATAGCCCGCAAGCGTCTCTTCGACCGGCGGCATCACTGAATACCGCCGTGCCTCAGCACCCACGACAGTCGAATATAATGACGTCGAGGGTATGTGAACACGGGAAGAAAATGTATAGATTTTTTTTTTTTTTTTTTTTTTCTAGGGGTTCTCCATGAGCGAAAAAGCTCTTAATGGAGGTTTATCAAAGAAGGGAAGGAACCCATGAGGCGTTCCCTGTCTTAGACTGGAAGATAAAATCTATCCCCTAATTTGGAGCGTTTGGGGTCTCTTTTCGCGTGGCCAGACCAATCTGGCAACCGCGACGAGTAACAACATCGAGCAATTCCTCCGTAGATTTTTTTATCGCGGACGGAAAGCTCGGAGGCGGAAGAGAATAGCGATCCACCTCATGATCCGAGAAGCGCCAAGATCATGTGAAGAAACAGCTGGGTTTGGGGAGAGAGTGAGAGAAAGGGATCAACCCGCCTCTTGCTCCTCAGCCAAAACCACGCAAGAGCCCCACGAACGATCTTCTTTCGAGAGTGCTGACTCCGAAGCAAGCGAGGCGAGCACGACGCACTCTGCCTGTTAAAGCAAATCGCAGTGCTCGCACCCGCCCCTGCTGCAACGCGAGAGCAGTGTGCTCCCAAACAAACAGCAAAAACTTCAGCTATAGAGCGAGAAGAGGGGAACACGCACCGTTTGCGGCTTTCAGTCATTCTCTCTTTTTTAGAAATATATATATATATATAATATTTTCTAAACAGAAAAGAAAAGAGAACAAAGAACAAAGTTCACTGCACACTGTTTAACAGATTCTAACTCCTAACAGAGGAAAGAAAGTTTTGACATGGTGTGTGAAACACACAGAAACAGAATCGCTCTGAAAAAAGAGTTTCTGACGACACCTGGTGACGTATCCATTTATAGTCTGGCCTCAGGTGCATCTAATGATTACATCAGCCGAGGCTATAAATTCCGGTCAATGTTCATTGACGTGTTTCACACAATATTTCAGCTCAGCTCACAGCGAAAGCTGTTCCCCGTAGCGCTTAGCAGCGCAACATCGTAGTGAAGCCTTTTGTAAAGGGAACAATAGAAAACCCAAATCAGTCAATGAGCCATATAAATCTATTATTTTTGTTTTAATAATTTTATGGTTCTTACTGCTGCTAAACTTCTCCTTTTGTGTTCTACAACATAAGTGTGAGTAAATGATGAAAGAGTTTTTATTTTTTAGTGAAGTATTGCTTTCAGAGAATGACCAAATTAGATGGACTTAATTTGCTTGGGTCGGTGATATTTGCCTTGATATGTACACAGGAAAAGGTCCACTGTGACTATAAATACACTGTACAAAGAAGGTCAATGTTCATTGTTTTGTCAGGGGAATGGGCATCTGTCCAGAGTGATTTTCCCTACAGATACCTGAGCAAAGGTCAGAATAATTATTTAGCCAAAAAGATACTGGAGCGCCAATGAAATATCTGTACCATTTTGAACAATGTAGTCTTCGGTCTAACCCGAGGCAAAAACTTGAGCAGTTTATCCTTAAATGTTCTTTATTTGCTACAGTATGTACTAAAATGAGCACAATGTGAAAATGGGACTCTCAATACATTTTCAGTGGCAAAATGTTGCTGGCTGCAGTTCACTTAACGTCCACAGGTGTCATTAATAACAAGGGTTACTGAATCTTACAACCTGCACCTTTAAGCTAGGCAAGCTGGGCTCTTGGCTTGACCAGCTGAAACATGCCCAACACCCTCTAATACTATCAAAACAAACCAACCTGGCTAGACCGGGACTTTAAAAGACAGTTTAAACCAGTCTAATTGGTTTTTCCTGTCTTATCTGGTTGACATTGGCCTGGCAGGCCACCCAGCCTGGCCACACTGGTGTCCATCTGTTTTAGATGGTTGGCCACTTGGTCTCCTAACCTGACCAACTGAAAAGTGCATAAAATCCTGCAAAAACCATTACAACAGGCAGGCCATTTTAACTGGCCTAAGGTGATTCGCTGGTCATGTCTGATTTAAGCTAATCTAGCGGGACTCCCTACCTGACCAATATAGTGTTTAGCTGGTTATATGGTCGGCCATCAAAGGGTTGCTGGCTTTAACTGGTTGATGCTGGTCTAGCTGGTCTCCTAACCTGACCAACTGAAAAGAGCATAAAATCCTGCTAAAACCATTACAACAGACAAGCCTATCCGATTTGGCCAGTCTGGGAGTTTAAAAGAATGTTTAAACCAGCATAAGGTGGTTTGCTGGTCTTGGCTGATTTAAGATAGTCTAGCTGGTCTCCTTTCCTGACTAATCTAGTGTTTAGATGGTTGTCCACTTGGTCTTCCAGCCTGACTAAATCCTTCTAAATATACCAGCCTAACCAGCTTAGCAAGTTTAGAAAGACAGTCTATGTAGGTTTGCTGGTATTAGCTAGCTGACCCTGGTCTCCAAGCCTGACCAATCTAGTTTTTAGCTGCTCTAGATATTTTGGCCAGTTGGTCTACCAACCTGGCCAACTGAAAAGTGCAGAACCCCCTGCTAAAACCATAAAAACAGGTTATCCTTACCAATTTGGCCAGACTGGGAGTTTAAAAGAGTTTAAACCAGCCTAAGGTGGTTTGCTGGTCTTGGCTGATTTTTCAGTTTTGTCTAGCTGGTCCCCCTGCCTGAGAAATCTTGTGTTTAGCTGGTTTAGATGGTCAGTTATACTTGGTCTCCCTGACTTACTGAAAAGCCCAAAACCCCTCTAAAACCATGATAAGAGACCAGCCTAACCAGCTTGGCAGGGTTTGCAGAGCAGCTAACCACCTTAAACTGGTTTGAGCTGTTTTTAGTGAGTTTTCGAAAGCAAAAATGCAATGAGACACTAAAGTCAGGCAAACTTCTTCTTTTAGAGTCTCTGCTACCATATAACTCCAGTGATAACCAAAAACTGTTTCTACACTTGTTTCCGCCATGGTTCTATGCTTTATGGCAGATATAAATGCAACCTGTTATTCTAATCAAATTTGAATGGGTGAAAAGTAAACATCTTCTTATCAATTTGAACATGACATCCAGCTAAACACCCCGGATCCCATATTTCGATATACAAACTTGGAGTTGCCATATCACCCACTGTGCAATCCTTAGCATAAGCTCTGCCTGATGCGCCTGACAGTTCAAAACACTCGCTTTGGGACGAAGACTGATAGTATTCCTCAGAGGAACGTCAATCTTTCTGTTGGCTGCTGCATGTTTCTTCTGGGACCCAACGCATGATAGGGGAGCCATGACACTATCTGGCTCCATATATGATTAAGGGATTGAGACACCTACAGGGAGAAGTTTTTATTCATCTACTGTCACAAGAGCAAGACTGACAGTTGGTTTTATGACAACAACATGGGCTGCTCTCTATCTATTTGGCCTGTCCCATTATACAGTATCTGCCTCACACACTCTCAATCTCTTTGGTATCTCATTTTCTCTTCTCTCTCAGCTTGCCATGTATGCATTCAGTCAATCACAGGCTGAAAATAATAGTTTGACTCTAAATTGATTGATGCACTGTGATAGTAGCAATCAAATGAACTAACTTGAAGTGACAGAAACCTTTAGGGTGCTAGCTTGAGATCGCTGACATTTTGTCATATGATTTTTGATTAAAATAATTGGGAAATATCTTCAACAAAAGCTTTGTTTGCAGTTTAGGGTTGCAAAATATGAGTAGTATCACAATGCCACTCATGTTGTTTGGATCCATTGTTCCTTATTAGGGGCACAATGTGTTGGGTATTCTGATGTCATGTTAATTATTTGCAGTTTATGTAGCATACTAGAATATATTTATAGTTCAATGCATTGAAAGGTTGGTATAAAGTATTCTGGGTGGATGCTATGGTGTTCTGAGTGGCTGTTAATGTGCTGCTATGCAGTCATTATGGTAGGCTGTTGTTAGAAATTTGCTACAGTAAGTGGTTGCTAGTGTTTTCTGAGTGTTGTAAGGGAAGGAGTTCAGAGTAGTTGTTGGTGAACTTCAAGGTGGTTGCTGGGCATTAGAGTGCAACAATGCCCACCCACTTATTCAGTCATCTAGGTTCCAGAGGTATTATTTCCCATATACTTTTCATAAAATCCTTCATAAATGAGTTTTAAGCCATGCAACAATCCAATCAGCTTCGAGGTGAATCACAACATCAAGAACATTGTTTTTGGGGGCCTGGGAAGCTCAGCAAGTAAAGACGTTGATTCCCACACCCTGAGTCGCAAGTTGAATCCAGGGTGTGCTGAGTGACTCCAATCAGGCTTCCTAAGCAAACAATTGGCCCGGTTGCTAGGGTGGGTAGAGTCACATTGGGTTAACCTCCTCGTTGATGCTATAATGTGGTTCTTGCTCTTGGTGGGGCATGTGGTAAGTTGTGCATGGATGCCGTGGAGAATAGCGTGAATCCTCCACACACACTAGGGTGCTTCTCAATCAAAATGCTGCAGCCTAGTTAGGCTGTATATCTCAGCTGCCACATCATCAAGCACCGTTGAAGGCTGTCTCAATTGTCAGGATCCTTGGAAGGCAGCTAGGCTGCTGCGTGGTTGCTTAGGTGTTCTGAGTGGTTGTTAGCGCATTGCTATGCAGTCAGCATGTTGTTGTATATGGTTTTGCTAGGCAGTGGCTAGGTGGTTGCTAAGGTGTTCTAAATGTTGGTAGCATGTTTTTGAGCAGTTGCTATTGTGTTCTAAGTGTTTTTAGTGTGTTGCTTGGTGGCTGCTATAGTGTTTGAGGTGATTGTTAGATGGTTGCTAGACTATTCTTGGTGGATGCGCTTTTTAAGGTGTTTGCGCAGTGAAAGGTGGTTGCTGGGCAATTGATAGGTGATTGCAAAACAACAGCTAGCCTGTCCTTGGTGGTTGCTAAGGTATTGATATGTGCTCGTTAAGTTGAGTACCCTAAGTGTTAAACTTTGGCATGAGTTATGTACCAAAGTTTTATTCTTAGAGGTTGAGTTTTGCTCAAATCCCTAACCCTAAATATGAGCAATAACAATAGTAATGCTTGCCTTTGTAAGCACCACTATCAATGGAAGAATTGCAGAAATATCTAGTGTAATTGCAAGCTGTGACCATTGAAATTATTTATTTAAATTTTTTTGCACAGATGTACTATAGGTGGTAATTCTTCAAATAATCACTGTTGATCTATGTTCAATGGCTAGATTGTGCTAAGGCTAGATTGACTAGATTGTGCTAAGTGTATCCCTAGCCAGATCTTTCTGTGAGCTTATGGACTTGTGCAGATCAGCTCAGTAAGGGTTATATTGGAGCCAAAATCATTAGAGAGATTGGCAGATGGTGAAGACAGCCTTTCCAAACACAACCTTATACTTTTCTCAAGCCCTTCAGCAAACCAAATCAAGACTCTCATTGATTTACTCTGGTCATTTACAAGCAATTAGTCGCACTGCTCTGCTGTCTTTCATATCCACTTAGGTGGTGAAATGGAATCAGAGGGTAATCCTGGTTTACAAATACTCAGGCTACAAATAAAAAATTCAAAGCACCCAACCTGTTCATCCTCTTGTCTGAAATGATCATGGAACTTTCCATAAATACAGTACACTTTGATGTCATGACTTGATTTTAAGCCTTAGAAGCACAAATTCCATTGTTTGTGTGTGTGTGTGTGTGTGTGTGTGTGTGTGTGTGTGTGTGTGTGTGTGTGTGTGTGTGTGTGTGTGTGTGTAGATATTTTAGATAAACTATAATGTAACATAAAATTAACCTAGCCTGAATAGTAGTTTTTAACACATTAAACGTCTGTCCCCGTAATAATGGTGATTTTGTCTTGTGCCTCTGCAAGAGAGCATGACCTTCACGACTGAGTCCAGCAATTTAAAAAAACAAATTATATATAACAATGTAGACATAATCTGAACTGATATTCAAATAATTGTGCTGAAAAATGAACTTTTTGTTATTCACTAATTTTTATTAAAAAATATATATATTTTAAAAAATTCACTTTTTATATTACTGCATGATTTTTCCACATTACAAAAAAAATACAATTAAATTGTAACTCTCAAAATGTGAAATCATTTTTGGACCCTTAAGTAAATAATAACATTCCATTTTCTGCATTTTTACAAATATTGTAGTGTTGACTGCATTTGTCAAAGTTGACCATTCAACCCTGTTATCCAAATTATTGTAAGACAATATGATAAAAAAAAATAATATATATATATATATATATATATATATATATATATATATATATATATATTTCTTGAAAATATTCTAAATTAAAATGATCCAAAATATAAGTTATTTATTTAAAAATATATTTGAAATAAATTATAAAAATATTATATATATATATATATATATATATATATATATATATATATATATATATATATATATATATATATTGAAATATATATTTATTTTAAATAAAATAATTAATTTATTTTAAATATATATTTATTTTAAATAAAATAACCACAGGTCCCGAACTAATTTAAGATTTATTTATTTATTTAATGTTTATTGCTTGGTAATTTATTGTTTGGTCTTGCAATATAACACAAATCAGGGCTGTATTTAACAAGTCCCAAATTTGTGTGTTGCAAAAATAGCAAAATCATCCAAATGAATAGAAAATAAAACAGCTCATTTAATATTAAGTTTGCCCTCCTGAGGTTGACAGTCAACATTTGTTGAAAAGGGATATAAAGTTAAACTTGTAGAGTTTCTAGACCAATTTTGTACCCTATTCATGGAAGGTGCCTCGTCATTATCCATTGGACAACTTTCAAATATATGCCAACCATTTGTAGAGGAGAAGGCACAGCTTGAATCCCCCATTTGCTGTGGTGTACTGATTTGACGGTTATCCTTTCTACTGTTTAATGATCTTGACATTGAGCTGAAACATGGCGACCTGTGCCCTGGGGCAGAGCGTTGCATTTCCTGACATCAACCGGATACACTAGAAGCAAATGCAATAATGGAATTGTCCAATCCAAATCGATTGCTGGCTCCACACCTGACATATCTCTGTTGTCTGAGGGGAAATATGTGCCACTTCTTCTAAAGATGGGCAACAAACAGGGAGAAGCATTAGAGGAAGAAATAAAAGCTGTCTGTTTTCCGGTAACTTCAAACACGGTTGGTGCCGAATAACTGATTGTTTCCCTTATAAGCAAGGATTTCTAGCAGTTTTCTGTAATACTTAAACCTAACCGATAGCATTATAAAAAGCAAACGTGAGATGAAAAATGCAATTTCCTGCAGCAACCATGCAATTGTGTGGTGCTTCTATGACCCTTTCTGCTCACATGTCGACTCACGTGCTCTTCAGGACTCATATCCTGGTCCTTTGCATCACAAGTGCAACGCTCTATCAGTTGAGCTACCGTGCAATTTGATCGCACTCGAACAAGCCTGTAAATGTAGTTGGTTATGTGATGCAAATGTTAGAACAAGTCATGCGCTATAGTAAAAGTGTTTATATGTCAAAAGATAGCATTGTGTGAGAAACAGGACAAAAATTAAGTGTTTATGTACTGATAATCTGCCATTTTACTCATGATTTGTGTTAAAAGGAATCAATGTAAGTAGCATGATTCTATTAATCCAGGTAGTATGTTTCTGACATTGCTGCTTATAATAATCTGCATATATTGTTCAAAGATTCCTTTAAGCAATCAAATGTGCATTGGCCACCACTGGACATTAGGACAGTTTGTTTATAGAAAACAATTAATGGAGACATTATTGTGCCTGAACAGAACTTGGCACTGACGAAGACCAAAGCTGTTTGCATCAGCAAGCAACCGGTCGTCACTCTTATAAGAAGTGCAACAGTAATTGTTAGCTTAGTGGACAGCTTTTCCTTTCTCTCTTTTCTCTGTGGAGTCTGCTCAGACAAGATAAGTGGGAGTGTCGTAGTTGTAAAAAAACCTCATCTCTCCAAGTCTTTAATAATGGGCTTGTGAAAGCCTTTGCTCATTAAGCAACCCTTGTTTCTATCTCCCTCGCTCTCTCTCTCTCTCTCTAACTCTCTCTCTCTTTCTCTCTAGCTCTCTCTCTCTCTAACTCTCTCTCTCTCTTTATAACTATGGGAAGTTTTATATTAAAAGGACAGTCTGAGCCATGTGTCAATCCATAAAAGTAAAAGCAGATTTAGTTATTGTCTTAAATATAAATGAGATTTGAATAGATTGGCATATGCAAATGTTTAAGTTAGAATTCATAATTATTCTGGTTAATCATAAAAATCCCCAAATGTTCATTTGATTATTTATATATATATAGCATTTTCTAAAATTCCAAACAACACTGCAATTCAGCAGTGCCTAAGAGCGCAACTCGCCAATTTTTCAGTTAAATTCCACCGTAATAATGATCAAAGGACATAGATAATTTAATGTATGATATATTGTGTATATGTATCTTTTATATAGCCTACACAATGTATTTTCAGTTCACCTATTCAAGGCTACAGAGAAATTGCATAATAAACATCACCATTTCTAATCGTTCAGTTTGCACAGTTAGACCAGTTTCATACACTAACCTGTAAACTCATCGACATCAGTTTGATTATTCTTGAAGTACAATAGCCTTTGTAACTTTAGACTGTCATCGGCTGCACCGCTTCAGCTCATCCACAGTGTGTGATATCGTTTCTGACTGCGACTGGCTTCAGTAAATTTTATATCACCATCTTGTGGTCTCCCAACGCTATTACGCCAGACGGATAAACAGAAGGCCAATTGAGTTATTTGGAAAGCATGCACATTAAGCTCCTAATTTAAATGTCGGGCATGTTTACCTTTCCTTGTGGCACGACCGGATGCACGTTTTTCATCAGTGTGGGACACAGTTTCGGATCATGTGTTGACACCATTAAATTAACGTGTTTGCATAATAAGTGACAAATTCTGAGGTTGCATTTCCCCCTCTATCATTCAATTTTTGCTCCAATGGTGGTTAGGTTTGGGGTTTGGGTTGGGGGGTTCAGTTTATAAAATATGCATTCCTCTTCACTGTATTTCATCCTGTACAGATCAAAACAACTCGATTTTGCTCCCCTCTGTGGACATTACACACATAAAATGGAGCTTAATCTTGTCCATACGCCGAACAACACTTACCATTTTGGCCACTGAAGGCAGAGTTCCACATTTCAGTAAATCTAGACCAATTTTGGCTAAAGAAAAGTCCACCTACTGTTTCCGATTTCAACGTGAGATCAGTCTGATTAACGAGATGCGCTGCTTCTTTACGGCATCAGTGCTATGTGATTAGAATATTATGTTTCAAGAAATCTATATTTGTTGCTCTTGATCAACAACTGACTGTAAAGAACAGTAAGGATGTTAAAAGAGACATTATTCAATGACAAATGGATTGCGTGGATCTTGTCTTTGGACACACATTACACGAAACGATTCAAACTGAACTTTTCCTCTCAGAATGCGGTGAAAGGATACTGAATTTCTAAACCAATATACAGTACTACTCAATCATCGGTGAGTGATATTTGAACATTTACAGCCAGTGGCTAATAACAGACCTTTTTAGTTGCATAATGTGACATTTGGTCACATATGCAAGTTAATTTGTAGAGGGTTGTGCATAGAGTAAAACATTGGTCTTGGGATTTAAGAATCAATGACTAGATCGTTCAAATTGATCTGATAGCAATTGATCTGAAAATCAATATTTTTTTCACAGCCCTAGTTGTCAGTATGAAAATACTAAAGAAATTTGACAGGTTTGACAAGTATTGTCATTATACTTGCATCTCCTTATCTGAAAAGGTTTTAGAGGCTGTTATTTTGCAATCCCGGGTAAGTAATTAAGACGCAAAAATTATTTATATGTTGGAAAACACTGCTGTGTTTTGGCTTCCACAGCTAAGCACCATTAAGAACTGTGAGGGAATTGTGTATGGCAGCTATGAAGACCTATAATAAACTTGCATGAGTGCAGGATGAAAAAACAAATGTAAGCAAGCTAAAAGAAATGATTTATGTGTTGCCATAAGTTATTTGCTGTTTGGCTTAATTCTTCCTGCTTGGAATTTGAAGTTGACACAAGTCAAAGAGGCTTTGAATACTAAACACAAGGATTACGACAGAAGTATGTGAAAGGTCGGGATACATGCGTGACGTAAATCATGTAATACGGCGAGCAAGGCTTTCATCAATAGACTTGACAGTTACCGCTCGAAAGAGTACTTTTTCTCTTTCTAATGAATGTATCCTGCAATTCTTACTCTCTTCCTAAATTTACGCCTATGCCCCTCTTCCTTCAATTATCTTTCTCTGTCTTTCTCTTTATATATCTCTCTTAACCTCTCTCTCAAACCATACTGGATTGTTCCTGTAAAGAAAGAGAGGTCATGTCACTTTTCTCAAGCCAAAATGCACTCGCTCGGATTTGAGCATCAATCCCCGGCAAACTAGATTAAAGGCATAACTCATCATTCCTGCTGGCAGGCATATGGACTGAAGAGGCCTAGCCATCATTTCTCAATCCAGCAGAACTGAATGACCCTTTCTCAGTTTTTTCCGTATCCCTCTGTTTCTTTCAGCCACACAGTTTCTCAAAGAAACGCTTCACAAAGTTTTTCCTTTTTCTGTTAAATTCTGATAAAGATTTGGTTCTTTTGGGATGTTTTTGATAGCTGTGACGTTTTATATAATTCGGTTTAATTTAAAAAAATTAAACCTTGACTTTTAACTTACGTATTAGATGGCACTGCAATTATTTCTTTTGTCACAATGTTTCACGTGAGTTAGTTGGCTTAACGCTAACATGCATGAATTTACATTGTATGTTGCATTGTGTATGTTAGTATGTTAAAAGCAGACTGATTGCACTGTGAATTCAGCAGCAGGTCTAAAGTTTTGCTGCTAAAATCAGTCTGTAATACCAAAATTTGAATCAGTGCCCCCAGTGGCTGAAGGTGGAAGTGTTGTTGAACATATGGGCACGTGTAAACTCCAGTTTCTGGGTGAAATATCTAAAGAGTGCGCCAAAAGCGAGTTGTATTTTTAGTTGTAAATGATGTAATACAGTCAACCAGAATGTATATTTAATTAACTCTACCCCCTACCCCTAGCCCCAACACTAAACCTAACCGTCAGTGAAGTCAAACTGTAATTTTTGATCGAAAATTCAACCTCCGAGTCACGCTGTGAATGCGATTAATTCCTGGTTCCCATGGGACTTCCCAAACTTCCCTTGTCTATGAGGTTTCTCGCACAGCACTATACCAGTAGTGGAATAGGGAAATGTGCTCATGCCGGAATTGATGCAAGAATGTCTGATGGGGATTGGGGATTTTCAGTTATTCACATTTACATTTATGCATTTGGCAGACGCTTTTATCCAAAGCGACTTTCAGTGCACTTATTACAGGGACAATCCCCCCGGAGCAACCTGGAGTTAAGTGCCTTGCTCAAGGACACAATGGTGGTGGCTGTGGGGATCGAACCAGCAACCTTCTGATTAACAGTTATGCGCTTTAGCCCACTACGCCACCAGGTATTCTTGTGCATATCATGCAAGAGTTGTCGGGTTTACCAGGTTGAAGTCATGACAGAAATTGAACAATTGGATTTAACTTTCCACAGACAAGATTAGTAGCTATGCGATTTTATCACACTAGTCTCATGTTAACACGTTTATGTTATAATGCTGCCTTTACATGCTATCCTACTGGGAATTATCCTACTTCCCACTTCTGAAGTCATAGTTATGCGTATGTCACGTTAATGCATGTCATTTTGCAATGCAATGCAATAATGTTTTGCAGTGAGTATTTTTGTCAAAGCAAGCCTCTCTACATTTGGTGGGGTGTGTGCTTTAATCTATGTATCTTATGTGCTTCTGTAAAACGGGACAAAACGAGACAAAAATGATCTTTTGCAGTTGGTCAGCTTGCTAACGATATTGTATTGTTGGTCATGCTATTTTCTCTGTATACAAAATGTATCAAATGGTTACTGATATATGTAGTTGTATAAATAAATGGCAAGCGCTAACAAGGTGGTTGCATCTAGAAAATGTAATAAAACCTATCATTCACTACAGAAACCATTCTCTGTTCCACCATGTTGGAAGTTTATGACTCCTCCAGCTCCGTGTTTTTACCACCTGTCTCTGCAAATGTTTTCTAAGCAGGTTTTATTACCATCTAATGTAGGAACTTTGACTCATTAATGGATATTATTTAATAAAATAACTTCACTTCTCTCGAAATCTGAGTTGAGGCTCTCCGCACGAGTTTTCAAGTTGGAAGTCCGACTTCAAGTAGCCTTCCATAGCACTTTTCCAAGTAGGAAGTTTGAAATGTCCCACTTTCTGAGTTAAATGGAACGCAGCATAATCTCAGAGTTTCCCAGTCGTTGATTGATGGTGGCGTTCTTGTGCAACTTCAGAGCTGGAAACTCGGATTTATACGATAATTTCCGAAAGCACTTGAATGCAGCATAATTCTTGTGACTGTACTTTCATTTGGCATGTTTATTTCATGTTTATCCCATTGAATTGCCTTGCCCCCCATTGTAAGCACATTTTTTTCCAAAAATTTAGCTTCTTTTTATAACTCCGTAATGAGTCTAAAATGATGTTTTTCGGAAGTCGACAGCATGCCACAGAACATTCATTTAGACTGTAGAGTGCAGAGTAAACGGCAATCAAACAGACTAATGTAACTCATACAGTGTTGTTAAAAATACCAGATTTTCCTGTTTTCTGCATACTTCTGTATTCTTTGTCTTTCAAACACATGCTAGCATCCAAAGATCCAAGACTTAGTAGAATCCACCAAAATGAATTTTGATACAGTATCTGAGAGATTGCTAGGCTGAGAGATTCTAATGTGAAACTGTGTTTCTTTGCAGTAGAGACGAAAAAACTTGGCATGACTAATCACAGACAGCTGCCACAGTCTTTCCACTCTTCATATCTTTCTCTTTCTGTGTGTACTAAACAGTCAGATCTGGCGTAGTAGCCATTGCACACTGTGTTTTGGGGTGCTGAAAGGCATGAGTTAGGTGTTCACCGTATCATGACGGTGAGTGAAGGAGAAGAGCTAAGAGCTGTCTCTCAAAAAAGTTGGATGTTTTCCAGGTGAGTTGCAGGAAAAAGAATGGCAGTGTAAAAAATGTCAAAATGGATTGTGTGGGCTGTTGCCTGCAGTAAAACGCTGCTGACCGTAAATGACACGATATGCTGAAAGAAATATTGAAGTACTGGAAATGCTTGACTCTTACATACCTAGATGGCCAGAGTTACTGACTTTTCAGTGAGCAAGTTTGACTATAGTATAGTTAATTAACAAATGAACAATTATATTTTACAGCATTTTTTATTATATTGTTTAATGTTAATTAATTAAACTTTGCAAGTTGTGAGTTCATCATGCATAAACTAAAGTAAAAAAAATATTAATACGTATTGAAATGTTAACACTCTACTATAAGGTTGCATTCACAAACATTAGTTATCTACATTAGTTAACATGAACTAACAATGCATTTGTACAGCACTCATACATGGACTAATAGATTTTCTTATTAAACATAAAATATGTTAACTTTAGGTGATGCATGATACACAAAAAATAATAATACACCATAATAGTTATGGGGGTTGGACCTTCTTTATCTCTAAATTACTAAATGACACCATTCATGTTCATATAAAATAAGCACATTTTATGTTATCTTCTCTTCAATTAAAACCTTCATTTCAGTCAATGGAAAGAGTGTCAAAATATCACAAATAGTCATGCATTGGGGGTCTCTGGAGACATCTGCTGGAATAAAATTAAAAAAAAACAATTAGATGAAATAACAACTATGTCCAGTAGATGGCTCCACTGCTCTATGCATTGGCTGATCTGTATAAGCCAATGTGGTAGCAAACTGAATTTATATATATTATCACAAGTTACAAATTGGATATATATTCAGACATTATTTGTCAAATTGTAGCAGTTTTTTCTAAAACACTTGTGTTGAATTCTCAGATTTTAAAATGATGCTCCAATATGCGGTCAAACCTGACCATGCTGCTACAGCCAAATCTGACTGTGTTACAAAGAAAGACAGAGTAATGATTTTATTACCTGTCATTTATCAACATTCCAGCATCAACTTTGTAACACAGGGGTCACACTCAGACATCGACCTGTGGGGTATGTTTGATATAAATAGACAGGTTTGTCTACACTTATGAGGACCAAATGTCCTCATCAGTAAAAAAAAAAAAAGTTTTTAAATGTGTCAGATGATGTTGATCTTCAAATCTAGTGATGTGCACATGTTTGTCTGATGGTTAGGTTTAGGGGTAGAGTTTGGAAATACTGTAGAAAATATAATTAGCCTAATATGAAATCAATGGAAGTCAATGAGAGATCACTAATATAATCAAACAAACATGTATGTGTGTGTGCTTGCATGTGTGTGTGTGTGTGTGTGTTTTCTGCATTGTGTATGTTGTATTGATTTTTATTTGACAAATAAAAAAAAAAACACTGTATTTTAATATTTCCCATTAATTTCCTATGGCGGGTCGACCACAAGTGACCAAAGTCGACCACAAGTGTCACTTTTTTTTTTTCTTCTTTTTTTTGCATGTTTAGATAGCTTCGGGAGGAATAGTCACCAAGTCTTGTACAATTCATATAAAGAATACCATTTTTATTAATGAAACAAAATTTGAATGGGTCAAAAATGACCCGAACACTACATGTGGGTTAAAGCAGCAAGTAGCAAATCATGGTTCATGACTGTGATGTAACTAAAGCCTATTGGCTATTTAAAACAAAAAGTGACACACCCTTCGATCATACATCTAAACTAATTGTTTCAATAGGAAATACTTTCACACTAGGAACTAACACTAGTCAAGCGATTTCTTGGGGTCTTTAAGTGTTGTTTTATTGCAATGTGATTTGAACGTAACACAGAATGCCAACTTTAATGACATCTTAGCTTTATTCTATGTGTAAAGAGTAATATTAGGTGTACTGGGCCTCTCTTTGAGTTTGTGCCCTGCCTCACAGTATCCTCTGACTTGCATCGAAAGGTATCAAAAGACTTTATTATTCCAACATATGAGTCTATTTTTACATCAAAACATGGCCCTTTTAGGTTTTATGCTTTTCATCCGAAGCCACCCAAACCGTCTAAAGATGTTTGGAAAACATCATGCGTCTTTCGTGTGCTCTGACAGATGTGTGTCAGATGGCTTCCTGTGAGCGGATGGTTGGAGAGACGCTCAGCGAGGTTACAGAGCTTTGGTTGCAGCCGCCTGTTTTAACGGTTTCATTAGTCATGTCAAAGCTTGGACAGGGATCTGAGAGAAAGATCAGACCCGAGCACTGCTTGAGTCACATCTTTGCCGTCTTATCCAGGCTGCATTTTCTTTGCCGTCGTCTCGTCTGGTGTATATAGAGCGACACATTTACATGGAGTCTGCAAGCAATCACACAGAGGTAGTAGGGAGACATTCAGAGGGCTTGTAAATCTGAATATGTACTCTATATATAATCTGAATATATAGTTCTAAATCCTGAAATAAGTTATATATGTGAATTAATAGATCTAAATCCTGAATGTGTAGTCCTAAATCTGAATATATAGTTCTAAATCTGAATATATAGTTCTAAATCCTGAAATAAGTTATATATGTGAATATATAGTTATAAATACTGAATGTATAGTTCTAAATCTGAATATATAGTTCTAAATCTGAATATACAGTTATAAATGTGAATATATATAGTTCTAAATCTGAATATACAGTTATAAATGTGAATATATAGTTATAAATCTGAATATACAGTTATAAATGTGAATATATAGTTATAAATCTGAATATATAGTTGTAAATCTGAATATATAGTTCTAAATCTGAATATACAGTTATAAATGTGAATATATAGTTATAAATCCTAAATGTATAGTTCTAAATCTGAATATATAGTTATACATCTGAATATATAGTTCTAAATCCTAAATATATGATTCTAAGTGTGAATAAATACTTATAAATGTGAATATATAGTTATAAATCTGAATATATTTATAAATCCTGAATGTATAGTTCTAAATCTGAATATATAGTTCCAAATCTGAATATATAGTTCTAAATCCTGAATATATAGTTCTAAATGTGAATAAATAGTTCTAAATCTGAATATATAGTTCTAAATCTGAATATATAGTTCTAAATCCTGAATATATGATTCTAAGTGTGAATAAATAGTTATAAATGTGAATATATAGTTCTAAATCCTAAATGTATAGTTCTAAATCTGAATATATAGTTCTAAATCCTGAATATATGATTCTAAGTGTGAATATATAGTTCTAAATCCTAAATGTATAGTTCTAAATCTGAATATATAGTTCTAAATCCTGAATATATACTTCTAAATCTGAATATATAGTTCTAAATCCTGAATATATGATTCTAAGTGTGAATATATAGTTATAAATGTGAATATATAATTCTAAATCCTGAATATATAGTTCTAAATGTGAATAAATAGTTCTAAATCTGAATATATAGTTCTAAATCCTGAATATATAGTTATAAATGTGAATAAATAGTTCTAAATGTGAATATATAGTTCTAAATCTGAATATATATTTCTAAATCCTGAATATATAGCTCTAACTGTGAATATATAGTTCTAAATCTGAATATATAGTTCTAACTGTGAATATATAGTTCTAAAACTGAATATATAGTTCTAAATGTGAATAAATAGTTATGAATGTGAATATATAGTTCTCAATCTGAATATATATTTCTAAATTTGAATATATAGCTCTAAATGTGAATATATAGTTCTAAATCCTGAATATATAGTTCTAAATGTGAATATATAGTTTGAAATCTGAATATATAGTTCGAAATCCTGAATATATAGTTATAAATCTGAATATATAGTACTAAATCTGAATATATATTTCTAAATTTGAATATATAGTTATAAATCCTGAAATAAGTTATATATGTGAATATATAGTTCTAAATCCTGAATGTATAGTTATAAATCTGAATATATAGTTCTAAATATGAATATACAGTTATAAATGTGAATATATAGTTCTAAATCCAAAATGTATAGTTCTAAATCTGAATATGTAGTTCTAAATCCTGAATATATAGTTCTAAATCTGAATATATAGTTCTAAATCCTGAATATATGATTCTAAGTGTGAATAAATAGTTATAAATGTGAATATATAGTTCTAAATCCTAAATGTATAGTTCTATATCTGAATATATAGTTCTAAATCCTGAATATATAGTTCTAAATCTGAATATATAGTTCTAAATCCTGAATATATAGTTCTAAATCTGAACATATAGTTCTAAATCCTGAATATATAGTTCTAAATGTGAATAAATAGTTCTAAATCTGAATATATCGTTCTAAATCTGAATATATAGTTCTAAATCTGAATATATAGATCTAAATCCTGAATATATAGTTCTAAATGTGAATAAATAGTAATGAATATGAATATATAGTTCTAAATCCAAAATGTATAGTTCTAAATCTGAATATGTAGTTCTAAATCCTGAATATATAGTTCTAAATCTGAATATATAGTTCTAAATCCTGAATATATGATTCTAAGTGTGAATAAATAGTTATAAATGTGAATATATAGTTCTAAATCCTAAATGTATAGTTCTATATCTGAATATATAGTTCTAAATCCTGAATATATAGTTCTAAATCTGAATATATAATTCTAAATCCTGAATATATAGTTCTAAATCTGAATATATAGTTCTAAATGTGAATAAATAGTTCTAAATCTGAATATATCATTCTAAATCTGAATATATAGTTCTAAATCTGAATATATAGTTCTAAATCCTGAATATATAGTTCTAAATGTGAATAAATAGTAATGAATGTGAATATATAGTTCTAAATCTGAATATATATTTCTAAATTTGAATATATAGCTCTAACTGTGAATATGTAGTTCTAAATCCTGAATATATAGTTCTAAATGTGAATATATAGTTCTAAATCTGAATATATAGTTCTAAATGTGAATAAATAGTTATGAATGTGAATATATATTTCTAAATCTGAATATATATATTTCTAAATTTGAATATATAGCTCTAAATGTGAATATATAGTTCTAAATCCTGAATATATAGTTCTAAATGTGAATATATAGTTTGAAATCTGAATATATAGTTCTAAATCCTGAATATATAGTTATAAATCTGAATATATATTTATAAATTTGAATATATAGTTCTAAATCCTGAATATATATAGTTCTAAATCCTGAATATATAGTTCTATATCCTGAATATATATTTCTAAAGGTGAATAAATAGTTCTAAATGTGAATATATATTTTTAAAGGTGAATAAATAGTTCTAAATCTGAATATATAGATCTAAATCCTGAATATATAGTTGTAAATGTGAATTAATAGTTCTAAATCTGAATATATAGTTCTAAATCCTGAATATATAGTTCTAAATGTGAATAAATAGTTCTAAATCTGAATATATAGTTCTAAATGTGAATATATATTTTTAAATCTGAATATATAGTTGTAAATCTGAATATATAGTTCTAAATCCTGAATATATAGTTCTAAATGTGAATAAATAGTAATGAATGTGAATATATAGTTCTAAATCTGAATATATATTTCTAAATTTGAATATATAGTTCTAAATGTGAATATATAGTTTGAAATCTGAATATATAGTTCTAAATCCTGAATATATAGTTATAAATCTGAATATATAGTACTAAATCTGAATATATATTTATAAATTTGAATATATAGTTCTAAATCCTGAATATATATAGTTCTAAATCCTGAATATATAGTTCTAAATTTGAATATATAGTTCTAAATCCTGACTATATAGTTCTAAAGGTGAATAAATAGTTCTAAATGTGAATATATATTTTTAAATGTGAATAAATAGTTCTAAATCTGAATATATAATTCTAAATCCTGAATATATAGTTCTAAATGTGAATTAATAGTTCTAAATCTGAATATATAGTTCTAAATGTGAATATATATTTTTAAATCTGAATATATAGTTGTAAATCTGAATATATAGTTCTAAATCCTGAATATATAGTTCTAAATCTGAATATATAGTTGTAAATCTGAATATATAGTTCTAAATCTGAATATATAGTTCTAAATCTGAATATATAGTTCTAAATGTGAATTAATAGTTCTAAATCTGAATACTTAGTTCTAAATGTGAATTAATAGTTCTAAATCTGAATATATAGTTCTAAATGTGAATATATATTTTTAAATCTGAATATATAGTTGTAAATCTGAATATATAGTTCTAAATCCTGAATATATAGTTATAAATCTGAATATTGTAAATCTGAATATATAGTTCTAAATCTGAATATATAGTTCTAAATCCTGAATATATAGTTATAAATCCTAAATGTATAGTTCTAAATCTGAATATATAGTTGTAAATCTGAATATATAGTTCTAAATCTGAATATATAGTTCTAAATCCTGAATATATAGTTATAAATCCTAAATGTATAGTTCTAAATCTGAATATATAGTTGTAAATCTGAATATATAGTTCTAAATCTGAATATATAGTTGTAAATCTGAATATATAGTTCTAAATCTGAATATATAGTTGTAAATCTGAATATATAGTTCTAAATCTGAATATATAGTTGTAAATCTGAATATATAGTTATAAATTCTGAATATATAGTTATAAATTCTGAATATATAGTTACAAATCTGAATATATAGTTATAAATCTGAATATATAGTTGTAAATCTGAATATAGAATTGTAAATCCAAACGTATTGTTGTAAATCTGAATATAGTTATAAATACTGAATATATAGTTATAAATCTGAATATATAGTTACAAATCTGAATATATAGTTCTAAATCTGAATATAGAATTGTAAATCCAAACGTATTGTTGTAAATCTGAATATAGTTATAAATACTGAATATATAGTTATAAATCTGAATATATAGTTTAACATCTGAATATACAATTTTAAATCTGAATATATAGTTATTAATCTTAATATATAGTTGCAAATCTGAATATATAGTTATAAATGCTGAATATTAAGTTGGAAATCCGAATGTACTGTTGTGAATCTGAATATAGAGTTATAAATTAATTGTATACTCTAGTTATACATCTGAATATTCAGCTAAAAATATTAAAATATAATTGTAAATTTGAATATACTGTTGTGAATCCAAATATAGAGTTATAAATCTTGAACATATAGTATAATATTTCGAAGACAATCTTACAGTCTCTCTCCTACTGTCTATGTCCATCATGAATGGCTTTGGATAGGACAGGCAGTATCTAAATGCACTTGAAGTGCGGGCTCACATTTGTACGACTACTGCACTATGAACAGCAGCTAAATGGTTTCAGTACCCTGGACAGTGACAGAGGCAGTCTGACTGAAGACTGGAGCTGCGGTTGATGTGTCCTCCGGGGCTGCTGAGGCCTCACTCTTCTGCCTGCTTCATATCATCTGCCTCTAGACATCTAAAGTCAGGCTGTGTCAGCTCTTTGATAAATCTCTGCTCTGTAGAGCTGCACTGTTTGTAGTCCTAAAACTCGAAAAATAATTTGCATTTGAGCCACGGGTTCTCTTGAGAATTTGCAATGGGGTTTAAAATAGCAGTTTTCGATTTACGAGTAAAATAAGGTCTTTGGTTAACATTAGTTAGAGAGACTTTGACATTTTGTTCAACAACAGAATTACACACTAGCTTACCTCAAATGAACTGTTGCTGCTGTGTCTTTTAAAAAGTAAAGTTGCTAAATAAGTTTACAACTACCACAACGATGTGAGTTGATGTTCTTGGAAGCAGACAGCAGTTCAAGACTATGTTTAGCAACGTATATCAAAAAAATAACAAGCTTCAAAATTTATATTTGAGGTATGACTGTGTAATGTATGTGGTAGATAAAACATTTAGTATAATTTATGTTGTAGAACAAAACAAGAAAGTCTAATTGGATGAGCCACAGTCAAAAACAAAATGCATCTGATGCAACACAATTCCGTAGTTCTAGCGGGAAGACTAGCAGCTGTACATCATCGCACTATTAGCTGGGTAATTCCCAGCCAATCACATGTAAGCCATTGCTTTATAAGTCTGCTCACAATCTATCACATTGCTGATTCAGTGTGCTAACCGGCAACCTCCACCACCCCACCACCACCAGCTGAGTCCTGTCCTGGACGGGGGTAGGCTCCTCACCCCTGCCTCCTATCTCTGGCAGGATATAACGGTTCCGAGTACAACTTCTTCGGACCGCCAGACGGGGCTTACGCCAAAGAGAGTCATTACTTTTCTGTTTTATATTCATCAAATAAATGTAATCTTATTTTTCACTCAAGTCTGCGTATATGGAAGTTTACATATATGGTTTATATATATATATATATATATATATATATATATATATATAGTATGTATATGAGTGTTTGTACAGGTGGAGTTGTGTTTGTTGCTCATTTGAGTTATGTGTCATTAAGTATTGCTTGAGTTCATCTCCTTCGGTTGTCTCATAGAAACACATTACTATACCTAAAATGTTTGTGAAATCCTTTTTTTTTTTTCGTGGCTCATTGTACGTATCGCGGTGGTTTCCTGGGGAAATGAACACTAGAGGCGCTACAACAACAATAATGTTATTCACGTTCGCACAAATCATGAGTGAAACTGCAGATTATCAGTTCATAAACACTTACTTTTCGCTTCGTTCCTCACATAATGCTATCTTATGACATCTAAACACTTTCACTATAGAGCATGACCTTTGCATTCTATAACCAACTACATTTACAAGCTTGTTGAATTGTGTTAAAATTGTGCGGTAGCTCAACTGATTGAGCACTGCTCTTTTGATGCAAAGGACCAGGATATGAGTCTTGAAGAGAACACAAGTTGAAACGTCGAAAGTGTCATGAAAACACTACAAAATGATGTGTTTGTGTTTTTTATCTCACATTTGCTTTTAATGGAAGTGTCGGTAAAGTTTATGTTTTAGAGTGCAGGTCTGTTTTGTTAATTTAAATCTCGATAGAGTAACAACTGTTATAACCTCATCTGTTTAGAAGAAACTTTATCTTGCATTTAGCGACACACGGTGGACATATCCCCTGGGAACTGCCATGTTAAGCAACCACGTAATATAATTGTCCAAAAAGGTCACCAGTCACATCATTTTAATGAGATCAGACCGTTGCTTTAAGTGTAAACATGCATCATTAAAATTAAAAACATTTTCCTCTCTCTGCTCAAATGAGACTGCTAACATAGATTCACAAAGGCATAACACATGCTCTCTCTCTATCTCTCTGTCTCTCTGTTTCTTTTTCATAGAGTGACGCATCAGTGTCCCAACACTCTCCTCCCTCTTCACACACACACACACACACACACACACACACACACACACACACACACACACACACACACACACACACACACACACACACTCTTCATCTTCAGTATCGGGTGCATGTTCAACCGGGCTGAATTTGCATTTACAAATTGCGTCTGCTGTTTCCTGCCTTCTCTGTATCTCTCACTACTCTCTCCCCTCCCACACGAGGATTTCCAAACACCGGCATCCCACCCACCCCCCACACACACACACACACACACACACACTCTCTCTCTCTGTACTATTCATACCAGATGAATTAACCCATGTGTGAAAAGGCTGGAGGGTTATATATTATTGTTTTAAAGGAATAGTTCACCCAAAAATGAAGATGGTGGCAATCACTCAATCAATCACTCACTCTCATGTCATTCTGAAATCGTAGGACCTTTTTTTTTTGTAGGACACAAAAGGAATTAATTAGCAAAATGTCCAGGCTGCTCTTTTGCAATTGAATTAAAGTGGATGAAAAATATACCATAAAAGTAGAAGTTCAGAAGAATGTCCAGACTGCCTATTTACCATATAATTAAAGTGCCTGGCGACAACTATGTCTCATGACAAGTAATAAATAGTAAGAAATCTGAAGAGATTGCTTGTTCAAAAACGTATGATTTTTACTCCCATATTAAATAATAAACAAACAAAATCTTATTATGAGGTTTTTTCCTGTTTAACTCATATCCTAAATGTACCATTAAGTGTAAAACATTACCCAAACCCTAAACCATGATTTTAATAAGAAAATAATGTTTGTGTCATTTGTATTGCATAAATAAATATGGAATGAGTTACCAAATTTATAGCTAACAACTTTCTTTGTTCTATAAAAGAGCAGCCTGGACATTCTCCTAAAGTCCTCTCTTGGACATATGGTGGAGCTTGACAGATGTGGTCAATATGAACTTTCATTATACAGAGAAAAAAAAAAAAAGCTTTGTGAAGATTCATCAAAATTAATTTGTGTTTGGGAAGATATGAGTGTGAGTAATTCCTAACAGTTTTCTGTTTTGGGTCAAAATTGTACATGAATGAACATTTAAATAAGCTGCACATTTCCAGGTAAACATTTATAGATATTGTAGACTTCTATTATAATTTCACTTCATATTTGAACTAGGGCTGTCAATTTAAAATGTTAATTCAGTGCAAAAAAAATTACGTGTTAAAAAAATGTACGCAATTAATCATGTCCCCAGAACTTAATTTAAGCTTGAAGTACGACCTGTTTTCTCCAGGGGGCAGTAAGCGAAACTCCAGCTGTATAAGCAGTGCACAACTTATACAGAGAATAAACCAACCATTTAGCAGACAGCACAACATGAGGATGCATACTTGCGTTCAAAACACAGCTTGATGGAGGGTAATTCCAAACTAAGGGATCTCAAGACATGTTTTTCTAAGTTTCAAACCATGTTAAAACTGATACAGCGACCTTAAAAAGGAACGTTTATGACGCAACACACCAGAGATGCTCCAAAAGCATTCGTATGACGCAGCTGTACATTGACGAGTCCTTAAAGAGGCCATTATAATAAATCTATTTCAGACAGATTGATGAATTCAATTGCAAAATGGATTTAGGAGAATGATAGACTTATGGTCAATAATATGGAAATAAACCATGTATTGTATTCTAAAGCTTATTGTATTGACATTTTGGTAACAATTTACCCTAAGATTCCATTCGTCAAACAGTATTTAATGCATTAGGAATCATTAGCAAACAATTAACAATATATTTTTTATAGCATTTATTTATCTTTGTTCATTATTAGTTCATTGTTAGTTCATAGTGAATTATCTAATGTAAACAAACACAAATTTAAATTTTTTATCCCATTTTCTCCCAATTTAGAATGCCCAATTCCCACTACTTAGTAGGTACTCGTGGTGGCACGGATACTCACCTCAATCATATCTCCGCGCATCACATCAGGAGGCTCGTTGAGCATAACACCGTGGAGACTCTCAGCATGTGGAGGCTCATGCCATTTTCTGCAATCCACGAAAAACGTACCACGAGCCACATTGAGAGCGAAAACCACTAATCACGACCACGAGGAGGTTACCCCATGTGACTCTACCCTCCCTAGCAACCGGGCCAATTTGGTTGCTTAGGAGACCTGACTGGGATCACTCAGCACACCCTGGATTCAAACTCGTGACTGAAGTGGTGGAAGTCAGCGTCAATACTCGCTGAGCTACCCAGACCCCCACAACTTTAAAATGTAGTAGTATATGCTAAAATTAACATTATGCTTTTAATTATCTGTATTATATTTTTATTATATATATATATATATATATATATATATATATATATATATATATATATATATATATATATATATATATAATGTTTTATCATTATTTCAATCTAACTATTTATAATGAATTTATCATTATGTATTGAATTATTGCTATATTTATATATACAGATAATTACAATTAATTCCATGTATTTAAATTGATAAAATAAATATTCAATTGACAGCCTTAATTTTAACTTTCAAGAACAAGACACATGCAGATGTACTAGTGCATGACCAAATTGTTCAGAAGGAGAGAAAAATGAATATTTTCAACATTTCATGAACAACGCTGATAATGTCATATCATAGGTGTTACTCTTAGAGATATGAAACCTCCATATTCCAAGGTCATTATTACAGTATGCAGTTTAATTAAGATTTAATTTAAGATATACATGTCTAAAAACATATCTAATGTCATTTTATTGTGATTTTATCTTGTTTAATGTATTTTTTATTATTATTTGAAATTTAAAATGGTATGTCTATAAACCATTTCCCCTTGCAGTTTCTCTCTACCATTAATTTTCACAACATTTGACTTTTTATTTTTATTAAAAAAAATGTATCGCTTTTTTCTTTAATGATTATTCTCATGAAACAAAAACACCCATGTCACATTCAACCCTAAATGAATACAAAAATATATGCAATTATATATTGCTAAGAGTAAAATAAAACAATTACAATAAAAAGCCTACATTATATAGGACCATTAAGATTGATGATGTAAAAATACTCACTACAGTTTAAATAATTGATGTAGTTTTTTTCACATTGCAGTTATGGGAATATTGTGAAGACCATCTTTTTTCGCATTGCAGTAATGAGAATTGAGGATACAATGTGCGTAACTGCCATGAAAACAATGTCACAATGTAAAAAGTCCTAACAGTCCTGAAAACAGGCTGAATTTTATATATGCAAAACTTAATTTCTTATTTATTTATTTATTTTCTTTTTCACATAAAATAGGACCTTTCTCTCCATGAAATCATTTAACTACTCATCATCTTTAATCACTGCAGGCGCTCACACAGACATGAAAGGTGAGAGCAGTCAATGCGCCATGCAGCGCCACCACGCTGAAGCCCCATAGTGCCCAGCAATGGCGACCGCCTCCCCTTCAAAAAGGTCTGTGGACTTTTTTCCCCTGCACCCTCGCATTTCACAGCCAAAAGACATTTTCTGTGAATCTAAATTGCTTGTGAACTACTTTACCTCGAGGTTGAGCTGAATTCAGTGGGTGGTTTCACTGCATGAAGTCAGATGTAGGGGTTTTACTTTAGGCACTGTGACTATAAAGACATAACTGGCTTTATCATCAGACTGTTTAAGTGGCTTTGACAAATAAAATAAAATAAATAAATAAATGTACAGAGAAATGTCTCCCAAAAGACAGCTGATGTACTCTTTTAGTGGTCCGCAAAACGTATATGAGAAGTTCAACTGTTGCTAGAGTTCTAGTAATTGCAGTATTTAAGAGATTCTTCGATTAGAGGCACTTTTGACTTCTTAAAATCTTCAAAAAATGGAAGTTTCATGATTGGTTACGTAATGGTGAAAGTAATCATCCTTTCATTTACATAAAAAAAAAACTCATCACATGGAATAAAGTCATGATGGCCTTGATGAACCTTTATGTGAATTTGGTATAAAGTGTTTTGAGACGGGTAATGAGATTTTTCAAACTTTTTGAGAAAAAGTTGGACAAGCCTAAAGGCCTTTTCACACTAAACGCGACGCGATTATGAGAGCCGAATCACAGACTGATTGCCCTTTCCCATAGAAAGCTAAACAAATGTTCGCCGTTAGCACATTCACGCCTTTACAATAAATGGCGCTAATCGACAAGCAATTTTACCCCATTACGGTGGCTCAATGCACCTTTGGGTTTGTCTGCCCTCCGCCCATCACCGGGTGAGAAGAAGAAGAACTAACCACTTGACAAGTTTGCAGATCGACAAATTAAAACGAACTTTAAAATACTTTTCAAATAAACTTTAATGAATGTGTATGTTGCTGAAATGTAAGCGCAGCGTAGTTCTAGCAGACTAGCAGCGGTACATCATAATTTTTAAGTCTGCTCACAATCTATCACATTGCTGTTTCAGTGTGCTAACACGGCAACCTCCACCACCCCACCACCACCAGTTGAGTCCCGTCCTGCATGGGGTAGGCTCCTCGCCCTGCCTCCTATCTCCGACAGGATATGACGTTCCGAGTACAACTTCTTCGGTCCTCCAGACGGGGCTTACGCCAAAGAGAGACATTACTTTTCTGTTTTATATCCATCAAATAAATGTCATTTTAAATCGCACTCAAGTCTGCGAGTCTTCCTGATAGAATAAAAATTCTCAAAGACTAAGCAATGTGATAATGGCACCTCATTAAAATACTGTTAGTTGGTGATGTAAAAATGTTTTAATTGATGATATTTCTGATCTTCAAACTGTCACACTGCGCAGTCATTTCTCATGTCCATCGTAACCAAATTTAACTCTTTTGGAAAAACCTAATTGCTCTCTAAAATGCTTGTTGTTATGTTTTTGACAGCTGTTTTCAGGACGGTGATCATTTGTCATGAAAAATATATATTGTAAATATAAATACCACATTAATTATTTTGTCTATTTTTATTTCTATTCTTTTAAGTTATTATTAATATTATTGTTTATTTTTATAATTTTTGTTGTATTTTTTATTTTTTTTTTCTGTAGTAAAAACTGCCAAGTAGAATTTTGTACTTATTATACAGGTGAAGTTAAAAATACTAGATAGGGGACATGCCCAAAATAGACAAATGCTGGCTAATTTAAATATATATGGTATTGCTAGCCCCCGATCAGCCAGTGGGCCCCCATGCTTTTAAAAACAGACACAATAAAACTTTAAAAATATGTTTTTTTCATCCTTTGGGACAGAAAAAAATCCCCAAATTGAAGAATCGCTCATTTATGTTTTCAAAGGTTTTCACCATTGCCTCAAAAACTCTTTGTTATATTATTCAATCTAAGTTTATTAAATCATTCCATAATTAAATGATTTAGTAAACGTCTGGTGACACACTGAAAACAAATAATTAGTCTTAAATTAGAGCAAAAATTATAAAGAATAAAAAAGACCATCAGTAGTTTTGGCTTGTAAAACAAGAGCTGCATTTACTCTGCATTATATCAATTTATTTATAAAGCATTCGATTAATTACAACAGCAGTTGACCAATGCACTGTACAACAACAATTTCAATATAAAAATAAAAAAGTATACAGTTTAAAAAATAGGTTATAAGCTAGAGATGATGATTAAGACTACAGAAACTGCATTATCTTTTATTTGCGTTTCATTTCGACACAAGCTTTTGTTGTGAAAGCTATGGGGATATATCTTTATTTCTTTGTTTGTTCATTTTATTTATATTTTATTTATTCTATTTTTCCTAATATATATTTGGATATATTATATCTTTCATAATTTATGTTAGAATACTACACAATTTCTTTAAATCAAATTTTTCTACATATAAGCGTAAATAATTGCGATATTAAAGGAATCACCGTGCCGGCCCCAGACTTTTGGGGGCCCTATAAGCAAACCTTTATCAAACAATGAAACAATAAAACAATGAACAAGAGGAAAAGAATGAAGACTTAAGGACAGATAAAAACATATATAAATGTAAGACAAATGAGCAATTAAATAAATTAAATCAAATTTTGATCGACAGCTAAATGCTTGCCAAAAATAACGCTCTAGCGCCATCTAGCTTTCTAAAAATGATCACCGTTTAATCCTTTTACAATTGCTAAATTTCATGTGGCATTATTTCGACAACTTTATGCAGTGTCACAACATTTATTTCCATCCAGAGTTGCATTAAGTTTTGGCCGAGATCTTGTATTGATGACGGGAGATTGGAACCACTACGTAAAGTCTTTTCCAGGACATCCCAAATAATTTTTTTATGGGGTCAGGACTCTGTGGTGGCCAATTCATGTGTGAAAATGATTCCTTGTGCACCCCGTACCACTCTTTCACAATTTGAGAACGATGAAACTTGGCATTATCGTCCTGGAATATACCCGAGCTGTCAGGGAAGAAAAAAACATTGATGGGATAACCTGGTCATTCAGTACATTCAGACAGCAATTTGACTTCATTTTATTGCCGCATAATGTTTCTGAGCTTAGACGTGACCAAATGAAGCAACCCCAGTTCATAACTCTGCCTCTAAAGGCTTGTACAGTGGGCACTATGCATGATGGGTGCATAGCGTCAAGCGCTTCCCTTCTTACCCTGACACCCCCATCGCTTTGGAATAGGGTAAATCTGGACTCATCAGACCACATGACCTTTTTCCATTGCTCACGCCCAAGCTGTATGCTCCTTAGCAAATTGAAGATGTTTTTTTGTCCAATTATCCTCACTAACAAGTGGCTTTCATGTGGCCACACAGCTGTTTAGTCCCAATCCTGTAAGTACTCGTCTCTTTGTGCATGTGGAAATGCTCTTACTTTCATTATTAAACATAGCCGTGAGTTCTACTGTCGATGTTTTATGATGTGACTTCACCAAGCGATTTAGTGCTCTCCGATCACGATCATTCAAGATTTTTTGTTCCATGAAGCTGACGGTTCACCACTATCCTTCCAGGTTTGAATAATGTGTTGGACAGTTCTTAACCCAGTTCCAGTGATTTCAGCACTCTCCTTAATTTGCTTGATGCAGGCCAATAATCTGAAACACAGTAACATCTTTTCCATGACCACGGGATATGTCTTCTGACATGGTTGTTTGAGAAATGAGAAGCTACACACTGCATCAGTTAGGTTTAAAGTAATTGTTGCCAGCTGAAACATATTAATCACTGCAATAATGATCCAATCATAGTCTTATAAGTATCTGCTTATTTCAATTGAAACGGCAACTTTTTTTTGGGCCAGGCAGTGTATACTGATTGTCACGTTTTCATTTTGCATGCTTTGATGTGCAATGACACAAAATAAGAAATTACTTTCACCTCTACAGTTGATATTATATTTATAGATGCATGATATATATATATATATATATATATATATATATATATATATATATATATATATATATATATATATATATATATATTTCCATTATGATTACGTTTGCATCAAGGAGCTCTCCTGCTCGCATGGCAAAAAATTACCAGAACTTGCTGCTTATAACTTCTTCAAAATCATGGGGTCCCACTGGCTGATCGGGGGCTAGCAATACCATAGTACCCACCTAGATTACCCTTGCAGCTGCCTAGGAATACTCTAGCAACCACCAAAACACTCTAGCGACCACCTAGAACACCCTAGCATCCACCTAGCAATTCCATAGCAACCACAAAGAGCACCCTAGCAACCACCCAGAACACCTAAACAACCTCCTAAGAATACCTTAGCAACCATTCACCTAGCACAACCACCCAGAAAACACTAGCACCCACCTTGAACACACTAGTAACCTTCTATGAATACCCTAGCAACTACTCAAAACATACTAACAACCGCCTAGAAATACCCTAGCAATCTCACAGATTACACTTGCAATTACCCTGGAATACCTTAGCAATAACCAGAACTCCATAGCTACTATCTAAAACACCCTATTGACCATCTAGAAATGCACTAGGAACCACCAAGAACACCCTAACAACAGCCTAGGTATACCCTAGAAACCTCCCAGAACACTCAAACAACCTCATTGGAACACCTTAGCAACCATGCACCTAGCAATCACACAGAACACACTTACAACCAGATAGCAACTCTATAGAACACCCCCCCACCCCAGATAACCCTAGCAACCACCTAGGCATACTCTAGCACCCACCAGAACACTCTAGCGACCACCTAGCAATTCCCTAGAAACCACCCAGAATACCTTAGCAACTGACTAGGAATACACTAGCAAATCCCTGAGAACACATAAACATCCTCCTAAGAATACCTTAGCAACCATGCACCTAGCAACCACCCAGAAAACACTGGGACCCACCTTGAACACCCTATCAACTGTCTATGAATACCCTAGCAACTACTCTAACATGCTAGCAACTGCCTAGAAATACCCTATCAATCTCACAAATCACCCTTGCAACTACCCAGGAATACCTTAGCAATGACCAGAACTCCATAGCTACCACTCTCAAACACTGTATTGACCATCTAGCAATTCCTTAGCTACAACCAAGAACATCCTAACAACAGCCTCAGAATGCCCTAGCAACCACCCATAACACCCAAACAATGTCCTAAGAACACCTTAGCAGCCATGCACCTAGCAATCACACAGAACACCTTTACAACCGGCTTGCAATTCCATTGTACCCACCCATAATATCCTAGTAACTGCCTAGGAATTCTCTAGCAACTACCAAAACACTCTAGCCATCACTGAGAACATCCTAGCAACCACCTAGCAATTCCCTAGCAAGCACCCAGAACACCAAAACAACCATCTAGAAGTACCTTAGCAACTGCACAGAACACCTTTGCAACTGCCTAGCAATACACTAGCAATTACCCATATTACCCTAGCAAACACCTAGGAATATCGTAGCAATGACCAGAGTGCCATAGCCATCAACTATAACACCCTACTGACCATCTAGCAATTACCTAGCAACCACCAAGCACACCCTAACAATAGCCTAAGAATACCCTTGCAACCACCAAGAACACTCAAACAACCTCCTAGGAACACCTTAGGAACACATTTGCAACCAGCTAGCAATGCTCATGCAACATCCCAGAACACCCTAACAACCGCCTAGGAATACCATAGCAACCACCCAGATTAACCTCGCAACCTAGCTTTTGGTAGGAAGCTACATGGGGATACACTCTACAAACTGTTCAAAACACCTTTGCAAATACAAGAAAAGTTATCGTGTCAAATTTTACACAGAAAAGCACCAATCATATTTCTTCTGATAATGCTTCTAGTTTCTAGAGTCACAACAAGTGTCGTTTTCTTTTCTTCGAATATATGAAAAAGAAATCTAAAAGAAAGTCAATACTATGTTTGTCACTCTCATTTTTGGTCTCAGTTGCACTAGCACACATACAGACTCTCACTATGAGGTTATGGTTTTTCAAAGCTGTTTTTTTTTTGTGTTTTTTACGTTTTCAATGACTGACTTTTTATCAGTGGGATCCCTGCTGAGCGTGAACGCACACGCATGCAAACTCATTCGCACACCCTTATCATTTGATTGGCGCATTTGATTTACCCTTCTCGCTCGCTGATGAGTTTTCCTCTCTCATTTTAATACTGCTCCCAAGTCTTGTTTTTGGAAGTGCCACCGCTGAGCAATATCATCGGAAGGAACAGTGATGATGGGGTGGTGTGAAAATAAATAAGACATAACGGAGGAGAACACAAAAATAGGCCTTAGCCCACGTACCTCTTGATTGGCGTCTGCATTTTGTCAGCGGGATGCTGTAATTGTTTGTCCTCATAATTATTGTGACAAAATGACAGTCTTTAAACTTTAAAGCACAAAGGATAAACAGCACAATTCTTGAGAAAACTGTTAATACGTAAAAGAAGGAAAGTTGGGAAAGTTTTCAACTGACAGTGTGTTAAAAAAATCACAAAGAGAGAAAAGTCACAAATGGGATCTCTTGTATATCTCAATTGTTTACATTTTTATAAAGAAAAAAATTTGAATTTGTAGCATTGTTACAAACTCTCAAGATTTAGCTTGTGGAAATACACTGATGATCCAAAACATTATGACCACCTGCCTAATATGCTGTTGGTCCTCCGCGTGCCGCCAAACCAGCACCGACCCACCGAGGCATGGACTCTACAAGACCCCTGAAGGTATCCTGTGGTATCTTGAACAAAGGTGTAAGCAAGGTCTTCAAGTCCAGTAAGTTGCTGCTGGAGCTGCCATGGATCAGAGATTCTCAATCGGATTGAGATCTGGGGAATTTGGTGGACAGGGCAACACGTTGAACTCTTCATCATGTTCCTCAATGTGTGCAGTGTGGCAGGGCGCATTATCCTGCTGAATGAATCCACTTCCATCAGGGAATACTATTGCCATGAAGGGGTGTACCTGTTCTGCAACGATGTTTAGGTAGGTAGCATGTGTCAAGTTGACATCCACACACGTGCGTCTCTCTCTCGAACCGGCATCTCCAGCTGCCCCTTATCTCGCTCTCCTGATGATCAGCTGATTCAATGCCGGCCGTGCTCCATCACGGCCTGGCCACACCCTCCGCCTCGTCACACTTGGCCTGTCAGAGATGCTCTGACCCAGTTGACTGGCCATAACAATTTGGCCCTTGTCAAAGTCGCTCAGGTTCAACATTCAACATGTTGACTAAGATAACTGATTACAGACCTTGACATGTGGCCTTGTTGGGAAATGATCAACGCAATTCGCTTCACCTTTGAATGGTCATAATGTATTGGCTCATCCGTGTATATTTCTCGACAAATTTGACAACAAAGTTGGTGTGAAAATTAAACAGAGAATGCAGCAATTGTAGTAGTAATTCAGAGTAAAGCAGCTATTGCTTTGCTCTCCAACTGTCAATACAGTAAAAGTAGTAAGATGGGAAAGTTTTCAACAGTACAGTGTTACAAAAGCAGCAAGAGAACAAATAACTAAAACAATTATAGTAATAGTGATGCTTGTCTTAACAAACACCACTAGTTATCACACTGTGTCTGTCATGCACCAGGAGTGAGTAATGTTATATCGCCACAGAAAAGTAACATTATACGAGTTTGGAAGGACATGAGGGTAGGAAAATGATGACAGAATTTTCATTTTTGGATAATTTATTCCTTTAAATTTGAACTGCATCATAACTGTTTTCATCCCAGGAGATTCACCATTCATCATTTTAGTGTCATTTTAGGAGAGCTTCAAGAAAAGACAAAAAAATAGAAAAATAGTTTTAGCCACTGATTTCATATTCACTTTATTTTTTCCTGCAATAGGCCCATTTTCAAACCTCATTAAAGCATCTGTCATAATATAATAAAAGCTTTGAAACACCTTTGTCATTATCCAGAAAACATGTACGCCTTTTTCTGCAGATACCAGAAAGTCTACTTGGAAAAACATTTAGTCACCATTTTGATTTATTTGTACCTCTGAGAGCAAGGACATCGAACCTAAGATAGACAATGGCTTAATCATTGGCTTTGTTTCAACCTGAAAGCAGTGGGTTACAGGGATAATAGTGCAAGCCCCCGAATGAATCACCATGAACAAGTCTGTTTAAAAACACTCCCGTACAAAATGAAAGTGCTATGGCGGTACCATGATGGGGATATGAGCCATATCTTTGGGACCCTATGTAAAAATGTTACATTACTCAGGCTGTTTAAATCGTCATCGGTAAAAAATCGGTAAAAACTCTCTTACCCAAAAGTAACATGGTAATGTTATTAAATGGCTATGGCATAAATTATATCGAGTTTGAAGCACAGGGCAGCACTTAATGGAGTGTTTAGCAGAGTTGCGTTTACATAATCCCCTCATTGCATGCACCTAAAAGTGTTCAAAAAGCATTTTTCATTGCTTTGTTCAAAAAGCAAAGTACTTTTCGTAATAGTCTTCTGCCAGAGCTTCAACATCTAAGGCACATTGCGTTCTTTGGGCAAGGAGAGCACATTCTGGGAATTGGTTTTGCCTTTTAACACACTCTGCGCTTATTACGTCCATTGATAAAATGTAAACACAAAAAGCCGAGCTTTGAAACGTAATGGCACCCTTAATAAACACAGCCTCAGCTCATTTGGTCTGTTTGAGTCTCACATTGCTCATTTTCCACACTTGTTTACCTCCAAACAACCTTTATCTGTGCTCCTCTCCTCCTCCAGGATTAGTCAACGTCTTTTGTGTCTTATCGCAGATGTGATGTTATCGAGTCCCAGGGAAATGCCAAGGGGGTGTTTGGTATCTCTGCAACGGCTGGCTTGATTTCAGTGGCAAATGGACAGAGTCTCCTTTTCCATTAGAAGTGAGAGCTGATACTGAACAACAACATCACAGCATATTGTCACCCCATATCAGGTTCAATGAAGAGCCCGTTTTTAAGCGTTGTGGTTTCAGAAAGTAGATTTCATCCGACTCTGTTCAGCCACATGGTTAATGAAAGCATGTTTTTGCAACTGAATTTACTCTCTGGAATACTAGATTTTCATTGGGCATTCGGCATTCAAATATTATAATTTTTTTCTACAGACATGTATACATGTCAAACTGAACTGTGCTCTACAGTCTCCCTTACACTGGTAGTTTCATGATTACTCCACGGTCCCTTTGGTCAAATCAAATTAAATGTCCATTTATTTCTTTACAATTGTTTCTTAAACTTTGGGTACTTTCATGTCCCAAGAGTTGATTGATCTAAACTTTTTTTTGCTATATGAAGGTCACATTAAAATTGTCATCATTCATGTTTGGTACATTTCAATTGCCTTTTTAAGTATCGCTTTTGTTGTTCCAGACTCAAACTTTCAATTATAAACTAGGAAAATCCATCATCTAAACAAAGTACATTTTTAAACGAAGAGCATTTTAACTGGCCGTCAGTTCCAGTCAAGCTGTTATCTTGCCAAATTATGCAAAAAGTGTGGAAATAGTATTTAATCGTGCATATTAAGGATCAAGGCTGGACTGGGAAGGGAAATCGGCCCGGGATTTTACATGGCAACAGGCCCAACAGTTTAGCGGTCCTTTTCTGCATATCGCGGCACCGTTTTGTGGTCCGTTCTGCACAACGCGCCTGCTCATTTTAGCTTATTGTGGCCTATTCGGCACATTTCGTGGCCGACCCACCGGCCCGCTCGGTTCTCTCGATGGCGAGTCCGCCCCTGATCGGCCCCAAAGTGTGTCGGCCCACCGGGAGATTACCAGTCCAGCCCTGTTAAGGACAAACTATTAGCTATGAAATTAGCCTTAGCAATTTTATTTCATTTCCACCACTAATTATAATAAACACAATACTATGGAAGCCCTGGACTGCAAGGTGAAAAGAAAATGAACTATGTGAAAATCTTTTTTTAGATATTTTAGTTCCTTCCAAAATTTGGGTATATTTTTATCTGAATTTTTATTTATTTGATTTACATTTTAATAGTTTTTTTTTTTTTTGCAAAAAATTTTTTTCCTGCAAGCTAACAATTAGCATGTGGTATCAACATCGGCCACCAGGTGCCACTATCAGTAAATATTAAATATTATTAGTTATATTTAGTTTTTAGAATGTCCAAAAAAAAAAATCTTATTCAGAGAGACACTTCAGACACCCAAATTTTTAAAAAATAAATAAATAAATAAAATAAAAAAATTTCACCTTGAGGTTCAGAGCTTCCATACAACACATTGAATTTGTGATGCGCCTGAAATGACCTTGAGGTAGGACATTTCATGACTTTGAGAAAAAAAATGAAAAAAATGACAAATCCCCTTTGATGAATGTACATACAGTACACTTTGTTAGTAGACAAATAATATTGAGAGTGTTAAAATGTGTCTTAACAAGACTTTTCTTTATAGAAATTAACATTGCTAAAAGTGCCAGAAGTACAAGAAACACCCATATTTGGTAAGTAGTCATTTATAAAGTGGGATAATGTATGTTAGATTTTGCTCTATGTCTCATTTGTAAGTCACTTTGGATAAAAGCCTCTGCTAATCATTTAAATACATGTTGTTGTCAAATAAATTCTTTTTATATTTGCATTTTTGAAAAAAAAAAAAAAAAATGTGCTTGCCCATGTAAAAGTCACTGTCATGTTTCTAGGGTGTTGTGGATTGCTGTTAGGACATTGCTAGGTGGTTGCTAGCATGTTCTGGGTTGTTGCTAGGTAGTTCCTTACTGGCCCAAATCAAAACCCATCTAGCAAATATATGTTCTTTTTGGTTGTGGGAAACATGAAAATATCTAATTTTCTTAACTAAAATAGAACATAATGTAAAGGTTAGGATAACATTGGATTAACTTTCTGAAAACGTAATTTGCCAAATTCAAACTTCGTTTTCACTCTCCAAAAATAAATGTGAAGAAGCCTAAATTAAAGGACATAGACAAACTGCACTAAGAAAATGTTCTGATAGCATCATAAGGATGTTCCATTAATGTTATTTAACCTTTACATTACACCTCAGATCTCTATGGTATTCTGATCTCCAGATATGTCTCGGGTCCCTTCTTAAATGTAACTTTTGGGATTTTTTTGCCTGTTTTATTATCCACCAAGCTACATTTACATTTATGCATTTGGCAGACGCTTTTATCCAAAGCGACTTACAGTGCACTTATTACAGGGACAATCCCCCCGGAGCAACCTGGAGTTAAGTGCCTTGCTCAAGGACACAATAGTGGTGGCTGTGGGGATCGAACCAGTGACCTTCTGATTACCAGATTACCAGTTATGTGCTTTAGACCACTACACCACCACCACTCCATTCGCAAATTGAGTGCTTAGAATAGTAATTGCACAACGGTCCTCATCAAGCCCCACAATTAGACATATCATTCATTTTACAAATCTCTATGCCTAAGTATACATAAGCATCACTTAGTAACATGTATATTGATTTCTAAGTGGTCAGTGGAACTTATTATATGAAAATACAATCCAATATGTAAGTTTGATATACTAGAAATACAATGTTTGAGTCATTTCTATTTCCATTTTATTGTTGTAACTTTGTCCTTAAGTAATGGCATTGACATCAGTCTGATTCTGGACTTCAGAACATGGCAGATTTTTGGAAACTCTCAAACATTTCAGCATCAAAATTGTTAATCAATACAGTACAAAATATCAAACCGAAAGTCGTATGGCTCATTTTACTCTGCTGTCCAAAACACTAGTCTTCAAGTGTCTTAGAATGTCCTGTATGTTTCGCTTTTACAGTAGTTTGGTGAGTTTTCTGCCAAACTTTTAAAGTGTTTACTTGTTCCATAACACTTCCACAAAGTGCATTTGTTCAATTTTGTCTGTATAGTTAAGGGTCAGTAAAAGATGACCTGACTCAAAAACCTTTTTGGGATACTGAAAATATGAAACACTCTGAACTGCTCCCAGAGGTTTGCCTAGCCAGATGGAATACTGAACAATCCTGTACTTTAAAGTGATTCAATACTGCAGTGATATTCTAACAGTATACATGTAAATCTAATCTAAACATGAATGGAGAGAAATGGAACTTGAAGTGTGAAATGAGTTATAGAGTATCGATTTATTAATGCCACAAGACAATATCGAAAGACTTCAAGAGGTATACGGTGGCCGTAAGTAGGATTTGTTCAGTTCTACATTTACATTTACATTTATGCATTTGGCAGATGCTTTTATCAAAGCGACTTACAGTGCACTTATTACAGGGACAATCCCCCCGGAGCAACCTGGAGTTAAGTGTCTTACTCAAGGACACAATGGTGGTGGCTGTGGGGATTGAACCAGCAACCTTCTGATTAACAGTTATGTGCTTTAGCACACTACGCCACCACCACTCAAGCCAATTCTCTGGCTTGAAATATGTTTTAGTATTTCTTTAACGCCCTACCATGACAAATATATACCACAAATATATTTCGAGATAAAAAATTCTGCTTCAATGCCACATTCTCTTGTTCATATGCTTTTATTGGCAATCATCAAGAGCAAAGATAAGCAGAAACCAATTCTCAGAAATGTTCATTCTTGCATTCATTTAGCTTTTATTTTGCAGTATTCATAAGAAGCCTTGCTGCGTCCTTAGTAATCGTATGCACAAATGTTCAAATGAATTGACATCTGCAACATACTTTAAAAAGAGATAAAATCAAACTTTCATCAATGGTACTATTTGACGTCAAGTTTTCCCTTTACTGTAGCACACAAACACAGAGAATTTCGAAGTGAAATGCAAGACTAAGATGCTGTAATCTTGCGATCACTTACAAATTGGTTGTGTTTCAAACCACATTGACCTTATCATTCATTAAAGAACCTACTGGATTAGAAGCACTGCTTGAGTACTGTTTTACACAGTCCTAGGTGCAGTATTAATCTAGCAAAATAATTGTATCGCTTTGCCAGAACAATTAAAGCAATTACTTTTCTTGGAATGGGAAAAAAGTTATTTGCAAGAGCACCGAAACGGCTGCCAATTTGCTTGAGATTTGCAAGTCGTTTTCTTGAAAACGGTCGCTGTCAAAAAGGATCGGTCTCCTTAATTTGTTATACTCGTTTACCCACTTTTCCATTTCGTATTGAGCGAGATTGAGCTTTAGACACCCACTTCAAACAACACAAAGATTGCTTTGGAAACTGGTGTTTTGTTTGATGTTGTGTTTGACCATTCCTCATATATTTTAAAGACAAATAGGCTCTTTGCTCTTCCACTTGTACCACCGGCCTCATTTGGTCTCAAGCAGAGAGGCGTAGAAAGCTTTGAACTACTTTTTTGCTTTATTGTGGTCCTTGGGTTTGACCCCCAAAATGCTGATTGCAATTTCAAAAGAGTCTCTTCATCTTGACATTTGCCGCCTTCTCCATGTAAGGACATATTAATTTGGAATATGTTCCCTAATGAGTAAAATAATGCATAATCCAACAACACCAATTAAACTACAAGGTTTCCCGTTAAAAGAGTCCATGAATTAAATCAATAGTGGTACTCGGCTTGGTTGAGAGCTGCTATTTTTAAATTTTGTTTATGATGTTGTTATGAATTATGTATCACTTATTGCAGAAGTTCACTTTTTAACTTTTGAAATTGAGAAGTGTTGGAACACACATTTTTAAAGTGTCCTGTTGTGAAAGGGATTTCCATGCAATACACAATGGACACCAGACAAAAGTTAGGTCATTTTTTATAAAAAATTTTTGATTTATTTCCAAGGTGATAACTGGATGCCACTCATATATATATATTTACATAGCTTATGTGTTATCCTATGTAAAAACAATGTAGTTGTAGGCAGTTTAGATTCAATTAAACAAGTATCCAGTTCGCTTATGGGAAGCATTGGTAAGTCCAATTCATTTAAGTGAATCTGTTCATTTGGAAGGTTCATGTGAAGGGACTAGTTCAATTTATCGATTCGCCGATTCACTTGAGCCTATGCATTTACATTTACATTTATGCATTTGGCAGACGCTTTTATCCAAAGCGACTTACAGTGCACTATATTACAGGGACAATCCCCCCGGAGCAACCTGGAGTTAAGTGTCTTGCTCAAGGACACAATGGTGGTGGCTGTGGGGATCGAACCAGCAACCTTCTGATTACCAGTTATGTACTTTAGCCCACTACGCCACCCCCACCACTATGCACAGAAGGGAAATCGTCCTCTTTTTTATATTTATTCAATATTTCAACATTTATGTTCAATGTTATGTTTATTTTAAGTTGTATTTACACACTCATTCACACACCAATGACGGCAGAGCTGCCATGCAAGGTGCTAGCCTGCCTTTGGGAGCAACTTGGGGTTCAGTGTCTTGCCCAAGGACACTTCAGCATGTGGAGTCATGTGGGCCGGGAATCGAACCACCAACCTTGCGATTAGTGTTATATGTGATATACATGTTAACATCTCTGTTTTACATTTTTTTAGTGTGATAAAAAAGCTTTTAGGGTGTACCTGTGTTTTGTCATTTTGGCAACTTTGTAATATTCTATATAACTTAACGCTGATAAGGTTAGTCATTTTATTACACTAAAATCATATGAATAATGTCATCCTATGGCTATAATCTTGAAACAGTTTGTATTTTAACCTAATTACATCAGAAATTTGCATAATTAATTCTGAATCAAAGTAATGGCCAGCATCATCCAATCACTGCCAACCATGTTAAAATAAATGTATATATTATAAATTGTGAATCTATGTACTGATGATCATTGTCCCATGTGTGTCAAACATGTTGAGTGATCCAAACATCATCTGCAGCCTGAAACTGAACTTTTGATCAGATGTTAGGAGTGAATGCACTTCTTTAGGATGCTCCCTTGCTCCCTATTTAGTGATTGGCTTAACCTGCACTGGTCTTAGAACAGTCGAAATGCAACTTATTTTCATCCTAACTCCATATAAAGCCAGCTTTTGAAAGAACCCATTGATTCTCAATGTGATAATGCACAGTAAATAGGATTTCTTAGGGAAAAAATGCACTTAATTGGATTTAGCAAAATGGCGTTTCGTAATAAATCGCTACATTTTTTATGTTTAAAAACAGCATATCAGATGAAACTAGAGACTCAAACTGGTTTCAATGTAAAAACGTAATTAGGTTTCTTACCAGATGTAGTTTTGTTGGCGTTTCCCAAAGATAAACACCGCTGTGGTCGGCACCATGTTGTTTTGTCACATTGACTGCATGCGTCGAAAGTTTAACACTTTACTGACAGCACAGAGTATCCTGAACTGAGATCAGTCGGTTTGAATGAATTGAAAATATACGCTGCTGTGGAGCGGAGGGGGGGCGGGCCGGGGCGGAATATTGCGCGCCCGGTCCCCAATCGGCCTGATGAGTCGCACGAAGGATTACGGCGGCCAGTGTAGATGGTTTGAGGGAGAGAGAATTACGGGCATGTCTGTCATGTGTGTGTTTGTGTCTTCTTTTAAGTTTATCATTAAACTATTATTTATGTTGACAAGCCAGTTCTCGCCTCCTCCTTGCCCAGCCTTAACAGTGTTACATTGGTGCCGAAGCCCGGGAAGAAGGAGGGATGCCCGTCGCAGAGTCCTCGACACTGCCGTCCACCCTGGGGAGCGCCGCTGCCATCTGCCGGGTGACGGAGTAGCCCGACTGCCCGGATGCGGTGAACGGCCGCCATCCGCGGGGTGAGTGGGGACTGGATTCCCCGACCTCCTGGAGCAATGGAGCCGCTGCCAGGGGCGGAGGAGTGCCCTGCCGTCCCCCAGAAACGCGGAAGGGTCGAGTGAAGACTGCCGTCCACGAGGGGAGGAGGGAAGTAACTCCCCGATCACCTGGAGCAGTAGGTCCGCTGCCAGGGGCGGAGGAATGTCCCCAGGTGCCGCCAGAAAAGCGGAGGGCCATTCTGTCCACTGGGGGTCAGAGATTTGACTCCGGTTCGCCCGGAGAGGAGCGGCTGTCGTCCACCAGAGAGTGTGGAGGAGTGTTCGAGGACCACGCGACGGTACATCAGAGAACCGGTGAGTGAGCTTTTTCTCTCTCTCCTCTCTCTGCTTGAACCATCGTCACCAGCCGCCTTTATCCCTCGTGCGCCTCATCAGGCCAATTGGGGACCGGGCACGCGGTATTCCGACCCGGCCCCACCCCCTCCGCTCCACAGCTGCGTATAGCGAAGCCAAAATACAACATCCCCGCATCTGTGCGTGGAGTCGCACGAGGTTAATGTTTGTGGACTGGCCTTATTCACTTCCATTGTAAGTGCCTCACTTGTGCCTGATGATGACCTACTGTAACTGATCAAAATTGTAAACAAACTTTTCATGCTTATTAGTATTATTAATCATTAGTTGTATTTTTTATGATTTTGTAGCACTATTAATCATTTGAACTATATTATTAAATATATACTTTTATATTATGTTGTCTTTGTATTGTTACATTTACCTTTTATATGTTTGCTATAAGCTTATATAAGTTACATACACATCTGCATAGTATAACCTAGACCTAAACTTGCTCAGTAAGAACACTCAAGAGGAAATCTGTGGAACACGTGATGTTATTCCTGTTTAAACAATGGAGAGGAAGTTTTTCCCCCTATGGATGTACTTACATATGCCCTGTAAAGTTAACATCTTCAGAGAAAGACAGGAAGACCATCGGAAAACATCACTCTACAATTGAAATGTATGTCTCTCCTATGTCTGATAACAAAAATAACTAATAGATGAACTAATTCTTGGCAATTAAATTTGTTCCTGGCTCCATGACGTCTCAGCAGGGAAAAGAAAGTTGAACATCTTCAGAAACATTGCTTTGTTGTAATAAATGTTTGGAGCTTTAATTTCAGTGTGCGGGCATTTTCCTTCTTATCCATATTTATACCATGATCAGTGGAAACGTTCCAAGACCAACAAAATACGTTGGTCGTGCCCTACTTGGCAACATCACAGCCACACTACAAGCATTTGCATATATCATATGTCTACATAAATTCAGACTATGATATTTCTCAAAAAATCTCGACTCTCTTCTCACTCACCAAAAAAAGATTTCGTCCATCTCCAAGCTCAAGACACAGTCCCTTCCTGTAATCTCTTGTTATCTATTTTTGCCATTGAGGCGTGTTTACACGACAGCCCCTTATTGTATTTCCTGATCTTATCCCTTAGCCTTTTCATTTCCTGTCAGCGTCTTTCATTTAGTCTCTCAGGCAGCTTGCGTCCCTGCCAGACCTGGGTACAGCTCACTGCTAAATAGCATTTAGCTAGAAAACCCTCAACTGTTTTTTTTTTTTCTTTTTTTACTTCATCCCTTCAATCTCTCTTTACCTATGTTTGGCCGATATCTTAGGTAGACAACCCTCAGAGGAAATATAGGAGTTAGCCGGGAATTCATTGAATTTGTTGTACAATTGATCCCATGGAGAAATGAGAGGGGTATTGTAAAGGAGAGGGGCGGCAACAGGAGGAAACGGGGTTAATGCAGAGGGTTGGCTCCATGTCAAGGGATTCTGCTTGGAAATAATAGTGCAAAAGTCTCAATTTGAGGCAATTACACTGAGCCTAGCCTCCCCACTTCCTTTCAAATCGCTCCCTTTATGGTAAATCTCAAACCATGTGTCAGGGAGCACTTGGGGAGCGGCTATAAATAGCAGTGGGAAAGGGCTTAGAATTTCACATATGCTGGTTTTAAAATTATTAGCTACTTTTGCCTTTCTTTACACAGGAATCCCGCCGAGAGCGCCAACTAAGTGAATCTGATAGGGTTATCGCATCTGCTCAACTCCTATTCTCCTATCTCAAACAGCGAAATTCAAAAGCGGTCAAAGATGAAGAATGTACTTTGACATGGTTCAGTAATTACTAAGCATGGCCATAAAGGACTGGATATAAGATCCAGAGCTTTCCTCGGGAAGGGATTTTTGTCTTTTACTGTCAGTGATACCACAGTTACCAAGACAGTCATGTGGTGAAAATGACACCTGCTGTGTTATAGAAGTGTCACCACCTTGGGTTGGTCATCACAGATGACATTTCAAGAATGTAAGGTGTGTAGCAGGGTGGGTAAAGCATATCAGCTCTCATTGAATTGTAAAAGGAATTTTTACTTCCGTGACGCCTAGTCATTTTTCCAGCCTGGTCTCATAAAAGTTATGTGAGCATTTCAACGTTTTTGCAAAACTGAAATGATGTGCTTCATAACACATTTGGCTGCACTTTTCAAGTAAAACGTTCAGCAGGGGGCGCAAAAACCAAGCGAATTGAGGTTCTAATCAGCCCAATTTTAGATGGAGGTTTTAATAAAACATACGCCCTAACCTAAAACTTTACCCTAAACTTAAAAAATAGTGTCTGAAAAGAGAAATGAGAGTTTAGCAAAACTAAACCAAAGACCAACGCTCTATCAGGCGCATTACCTTGCAAGCAAAGCAAATTGTAATAAGTGTATATATGTAGGTGGGTCTGTGATACAAGCATTAAAATGTATAATTTTTCAAAAGATGCAATAATGGATAAGTGTCTCGATATCATACAGAGAGAAAAATAAGTGTTTATTAAGACATAATCAGCCATTGAAGTCATGATTTGAGTGAAAGTAAATAAAACACACAGTTATTGTAGTGCCTCTAGTGTTCATTTCATCTTGAATCTGCAGTAAATTATACCTGGATACACGTAGAACAAGTTTTGCAAAAATGTATATAGAATCACGTTTTCACTATGAGACCAGGTTGAATTTTTCTTTAAGTTTCATTTGGGGGACTCATGGTTTGGTTGGTTAGCTTCAGTAGTTAACCCCTGCTGGTAGAGGCCATGAATACACTATATGTGGGCAAAAAGCATGGTCTTGGCTTTCTGAAATTCAAATCGCTGCCCCTAGTGGCCAAAGCGGTAAGTGTCGTTAAATGTATGGGCAGGTGTGAGCTCCAGGTTCCGGGTGAAATGTCCACTGAGTGACGCCAAAAGCGAGATGTAATTTTAGAACTAAATGATGCAATACAATAAACAGGAATGCATATTTTATTAACTCTACCGCCTAAACCCAATCCAACTCTAAACCTAACCTTCAGTGGAAAAATTTCAAATGCAAAAATGTAACCTCAGAATCACGCTCACCATTGTTTATGTGAATGTGACTACTTCCTGATTCGCATGGGACCATAACCCATGTACAAGAGCATGCTTGTGCAACTCGCTATAAATAGCACTAGAGGGAAATGTGTTCACACTTGAACTGATGTCTTATGGTGATGGTGTTTGTCAGTAATTTGGCTGAATGTGGTTGATTTCAGGGTACATGAACTTTCAGACTCTACAATAGAAATTCCATGTGGTAACGTTGTGGAACCAACCCAGGAAATGTGATACTTGAAGAAAAAAATAGAGAATAAGTGGAGAAAACATGGTCAAAACCTGTTCGGATCTCCAGATATTCGCCAACCAGAGAAACATCACAAAATGCACTAATTACAAACTTTCCAAAAAGTAATTTATCCCTAAAGCTGCACTTCAAATTTATGAATTCCATTGCATTTATTCACAAGAATAGAATCAAAACATCCATTTTTATAAAGGTTTTAAGAACAGTTTTTGTCTTAGTTATAGGAACATTCTGGAAAACATTTGTAGAAAAAAAAAATTCCCCAATGGAGTAACGCTTAAAGAACGATCCACTAACGATGAATGAATGACGTTTTCATGCAAGCGTTTTGAGAACGTTTGTCAACGTTTGTGTGAAAGGACATTCTGTTAATGTTACTGCAAAAATATTTGTTCATAACTTCAAGAGAACCTTTAGAGAACGTTCTGAGAATGTTTCCTGTTAGCTGTGAGTTCATCTAATATTCACACAGGTGTCCTAGAATAGTAAACAGATGTTTATCACATTAACTATCAACGTGTTCCACAAACTTTTGAAAAGTATCATTCATACTTCATTTTGAATAGTATATCTATTGTTTTATAATATAAATGTATTTTGTGAAATGTTTTAACCTCTTTGAGAAGTGTGTTTGTGCTGTCTTTCTTTGAAATAAATGCCACTGTGTTTGATGTTTTGATCTAATGCAATGACGTTCAACCATTTTTAAGTGTGACTTCAGTGCTCAAATACTTTCTGAGGTAATAAAGTGATTTGCTTACCATTTCCTCTGGGCAACAATTACGTTTCAAAAATTTTTGTTGGCGACCTCCATCACATTTGGGATATTTGCAACGACCTCAAAGAAAATAACGCTGCTCTTCACTCAGTTTTGGAGTGGTCAGGACTGATTCCCACTTGCTGATTCTAATCCCAGTGCCTTATTCGAGAAGTCAGGCTTTGATTTTCTTTCTTCTTTTTTTCCATTTTTGTTCCAGAAGATTTCTTTATCACTTAGTGCTTTGAAGTACCCTCAAAACCTCAGGCACATGTGGGTCAAATGAAGCAGATCTCATTTCGTGGATGGTAGCTTCTCTTCCAACTACACAAACTTGACCCACGAACACTGTAGACACCCCAGACAGTAGTTGACTTTATGATTAGTCTTGCTTTTAGTGTCATATAGGGATTGGTCATGATATTCAACAAGTCGTCCAACAAGCGAGCAGTTGAAATGAGTGCAACTTGTTTATCAAGATTGATTGTAGTGTGTGTGTATATATATATATATCTGGCATCTGGCACCAAAAATCATCCATGCGATTATCTAATCAGCCAATCGTTTGGCAGCAATGCAGTGCATAAAATCATCGAAATATGGGTCAGGAGCTTCAGTTAATGTTCACATCAACCATCAGAATGTGGAAAAAGTGTGATCTCAGTGATTTGGACCATGGAATGATTGTTGGTGCCAGATGGGCTGGTTTGCGTATTTCTGTAATTGCTGATCTCTAGAATTTTCTCAGAATGGTGCCAAATGATGCTATTCTGAGATGCGGGTTGGCGCTGTTTGGCGGCACGAGGAGGACAATGTTAGGCAGTTGGTTTTAATGTTGTGGCTGATCGGTGTATATATATATATATATATATATATATATATATATATACACTCACTTAAAGGATTATTAGGAACACCATACTAATGGTGTGTTTGACCCCCTTTCGCCTTCAGAACTGCCTTAATTCTGCATGGCATTGATTCAACAAGGTGCTGAAAGCATTCTTTAGAAATGTTGGCCCATATTGATAGGATAGCATCTTGCAGTTGATGGAGATTTGTGGGATGCACATCCAGGGCACGAAGCTCCCGTTCCACCACATCCCAAAGATGCTCTATTGGGTTGAGATCTGGTGACTGTGGGGGCCATTTTAGTACAGTGAACTCATTGTCATGTTCAAGAAACCAATTTGAAATGATTCGAGCTTTGTGACATGGTGCATTATCCTGCTGGAAGTAGCCATCAGAGGATGGGTACATGGTGGCCATAAAGGGATGGACATGGTCAGAAACAATGCTCAGGTAGGCCGTGGCATTTAAACGATGCCCAATTGGCACTAAGGGGCCTAAAGTGTGCCAAGTAAACATCCCCCACACCATTACACCACCACCACCACCAGCCTGCACAGTGGTAACAAGGCATGATGGATCCATGTTCTCATTCTGTTTACGCCAAATTCTGACTCTAATGTCTCAACAGAAATCGAGACCCATCAGACCAGGCAACATTTTTCCAGTCTTCAACTGTCCAATTTTGGTGAGCTCTTGCAAATTGTAGCCTCTTTTTCCTATTTGTAGTGGAGATGAGTGGTACCCGGTGGGGTCTTCTGCTGTTGTAGCCCATCCGCCTCAAGGTTGTGCGTGTTGTGGCTTCACAAATGCTTTGCTGCATACCTCGGTTGTAACGAGTGGTTATTTCAGGCAAAGTTGCTCTTCTATCAGCTTGAATCAGTCGGCCCATTCTCCTCTGACCTCTAGTATCAACAAGGCATTTTCGCCCACAGGACTGCCGCATACTGGATGTTTTTCCCTTTTCACACCATTCTTTGTAAACCCTAGAAATTGATGTGCGTGAAAATCCCAGTAACTGAGCAGATTGTGAAATACTCAGACCGCCCGCCTGGCACCAACAACCATGCCACGCTCAAAATTGCTTAAATCACCTTTCTTTCCCATTCTGACATTCAGTTTGGAGTTCAGGAGATTGTCTTGACCAGGACCACACCCCTAAATGCATTGAAGCAACTGCCATGTGATTGGTTGATTAGATAATTGCATTAATGAGAAATTGAACAGGTGTTCCTAATAATCCTTTAGGTGAGTGTATATATATATACACACACACACACACACATATATATTTATTTGTATATTTTAATGGCTTAATGCTTTAATAAGTGTGTCTACAGAGTTCTGTGCTTTAGCAGACATGCACGTCTGTGGCCATTGCATCAAGACTGACGTGGTTCTTTTGAGTGTCCCGCCAGAAGCGTTGCATCTGTAAGATGTTGTGTCAACTTAAAAATAGTCCTTATTAACTTTAACATTTAAAAACATGTCTCAAGAACGTGTCCCATTATATTCCATTCCATCCGTCTAGCTGTTTATAAATACATTTTCATATGAAAAGCGTATTCATTTCACTTCGTTTAAGCCTCTCATCCACAATGGGATATAATTTTCCTCACCAAAGACATAGCATTTTATAAAATGCTCTTCATTACCACATATTTCATAACTGAAAACAGAGTTTTCAAATGGATGCTGTTTAGTGCAGACATGGCCTTAGAAAACTCACTTTGGGATGAGGTCCGACGCAATTACCCGTATTATACAGGGATTCGTTAAAAGGTTAGTTCGCCCCAAAAGGAATATTCTAGTGACTAGTCAACTAGTCATTTAAACAAGCCACAAACTAGTTGATTTAAAAAACAAATATGTAATTTTTCAAGCGTCAGTCCCCAAAAAGCCCTTTGGCAGATTTCATCTCTGTTTTATTAACCTTGTCCCGTGGTACTGTCAGTCAAAATGGCAAATGCAGAGAGAATTTGGTCGTGATCACCCAGCATCAATGTCTAATGTCATCACCCTTCAGAACAATGGAGTCTAGAATATTTGTCACTTGATATCTCCAGGGTCCATTATCCAAAAAGGGATGACACAAACAATAAGGGGGGATAGTTCTAGTTCACTCCATCAAAGAGGCCTGGAGTTATAGATATATCTACTGGCTACCAGACAGAATACAAATCATAAGTCTTCCTTGGGGTAAAAGGGGCCCTTTACTGACGGAAGTGATGTAAAATTGTTTCTGTGTATCGCTAGGAGACAAATATAATAAAGATGTGTGGCTTGGATTATAGAGGGGGAAAAAACAGAGGTTTCAAATGGGTATGACGGTTTAAGCAAAGCAAAGACATTTACCATTGTAAGCTCAATAAAAGGCAATTATCACCTGTTTATCCTTTAGGCTAAGATTATTAAACAAAAGCTTTGCTCATAAACTTGGCAAGTCTGGTTTGAACGGCCACATCCTAACTGAAATGAAATTTCATAAATGTCTCTTTCCAAAACCTACATAGGTAGGTAGGTCTAGGTAGGTCTTCCAAAAGGTAAGATACCTTATTTTTTGGACAAAATCTAAGGCTGGGTTGCATGTTTCCTTCATATTGAAGGCAATCCCATTATGTATTGCAAAAAAATCCATCAATGGCAGATGAGAGAAAGGTTGATTATAAATGGGTTTTTCTTCAACTTCAGGCAGTTTTAGCACTGTGAGCTTCTAGAAATTAGTAGTCTAGTCTTGATAAAGAAAATTTCACACTGTTTAATTTAAGTTTAATTTATCTACTGTATTAACAATGTCCAACATTTACATGCCTCACAGGAGATTTATGTCATTTTGTCATTTTTTTTATTAAAGTCCTTAAAATTTCCACAGCAGTGTCATTTCTAGCACATCTCAAATTCTGTATTGTGTAAATACATTTTTGTACGTTTTTTAAATAAAATGGCTATAAAGCTAATTTCATAGAAAACATTTTATTAATCATAAATACACACAATAAAATCATATTTTCTCACTTTTTGCGTAATTTGAAAAATTAGAGCTTGATTGAAAATGTTGCCAACTATAAAATATTCTGCGAGGGAACGCAAAAATGATTGCGAGGGAATTCTAACGGCCGTTTCACACATACTCCGTGTGAAAAATGTGTAAGTAATTTTGATTTTAAATCCAAACGTTAACTCTGACATTGTTTAAGACATTGAAACAGTATGAAAATTAATTTTAATCATTGTGATTCTTTGTTTTACATGTAGTTCGAGTTGTTGACAGAAGAAAAGCTATCGCGCTATAGCTGTTGCTAAGAAGGAGAAGAATGAGATTCACTCTGTCTTTTGTTAGGGTAAAAAAATCATATATGATGGCATTTTGCAACTTTTGGGACTATAATCATACTTTTTTATTTTTCTTGACCCTGTAATTTAGTAACTGTAGAACACATTAACTGTAATATGCGTATATGATGAAATTATTACAGTTTCTTGTCAATCTATGTCTATTTTAATGTGAACAATGCGCTGCCACTTTAATTCAGTGCGGTGCAGCACAGCAAAAATAGACTCGGTGCGGAAACGATCGCTGCACTGCTGTATACGCACTGCAACTGGAACGGATCGACGGACTGCATCCCCGTGCAGTTTGAAAGCTCTAACCTGTTAACATGGGTACGGAAAATTGTGAGGGAACGCAAAACTTATTGCGAGGGAATTCTAACTATTGCGATGGAACACAAAACTTATTGCGAGGAAATTCTAACTATTGCGAGGGAACGCAAAAATTATTGCGAGGGAATGCAAAACATATTTCGAGGGAATTCTAACTATTGCGAGGGAATGCAAAACTTATTGCGAGGGAATTCTAACTATTGCGAGGGAACGCAAAACTTATTGCGAGGGAATGCAAAACATATTTCGAGGGAATTCTAACTATTGCGAGGGAATGCAAAACTTATTGCGAGGGAATTCTAACTATTGCAAGGGAATGCAAAACTTATTGCGAGGAAATTCTAACTATTGCGAGGGAACGCAAAACATATTGCGAGGGAATGCAAAAATGATTGCGAGGGAATTCTAACTATTATGAGGGAACGCAAAACATATTGCGAGGGAATGCAAAAATGATTGCGAGGGAATTCTAACTATTATGAGGGAACGCAAAACATATTGCGAGGGAATTCTAACTATTTAGAGGGAACGCAAAACATATTGCGAGGGAATTCTAACTATTGCGAGGGAATGCAAAACGTATTGTGAGGGAATGCAAAACTTATTGTGAGGGAATTCTAACTATTATGAGGGAACGCAAAACTTATTGCGAGGGAATTCTAACTTGCCTTATGGTACATGCGTCCGCCCTGTAACTTACTAGGCGGCTCGTGGCAGGCAGTTCGTGGACGCTGCGCGCAGCCCCTTAGATGATTTTTGGGGGACCCGGGGCCGCACTGGGTCCCTCGGCCCCCACCCCATGATGCCCTGGGGCTTTGTCCCCCGCCCCTAGCCCCCCCGTGGGCCCCTCCAGGGGCCCCCCAAAATCACCGCCTATGTGTCATATGGCAACTTATTTGAATGGGCCAACATCCGTCGAAGTGCCTATGTTCCCTAACTATTATGAGGGAACGCAAAACATATTATGAGGAATGCAAAACATATTGCGAGGGAATTCTAACTATTGCGAGGTAATGCAAAACTTATTGCGAGGGAATGCAAAAATGATTGCGAGGGAATTATAATTATTGCGAGGGAATTCTAACTATTGCGAGGGAATTCTAACTATTGCGAGGGAATGCAAAACTTATTGCGAGGGAATTCTAACTATTGCAAGGGAATGCAAAACTTATTGTGAGGAAATTCTAACTATTATGAGGAACATAAAACATATTACGAGGGAATGCAAAAATGATTATGAGGGAATTCTAACTATTATGAGGAGCATAAAACATATTACGAGGAATTCTAACTATTTAGAGGGAACATAAAACATATTACGAGGGAATTCTAGCTATTATGAGGAATGCAAAACGTATTGTGAGGGAATGCAAAACTTATTGTGAGGGAATTCTAACTATTATGAGGGAGCATAAAACTTATTACGTAGGGAATTCTAACTTGCCTTATGGTACATGCGTCCGCCCTGTAACTTACTAGGCGGCTCGTGGCAGGCAGTTCGTGGACGCTGCGCGCAGCCCCCTAGATGATTTTTGGGGGACCCGGGGCCGCACTGGGTCCCTCGGCCCCCACCCCATGATGCCCTGGGGCTTTGTCCCCCGCCCCTAGCCCCCGTGGGCCCCTCCAGGGGCCCCCAAAATCACCGCCTATGTGTCATATGGCAACTTATTTGAATGGGCCAACATCCGTCGAAGTGCCTATGTTCCCTAACTATTATGAGGGAACGCAAAACATATTGCGAGGGAATGCAAAACATATTGCGAGGGAATTCTAACTATTGCGAGGTAATGCAAAACTTATTGCGAGGGAATGCAAAAATGATTGCGAGGGAATTATAATTATTGCGAGGGAATTCTAACTATTGCGAGGGAATTCTAACTATTGCGAGGGAATGCAAAACTTATTGCGAGGGAATTCTAACTATTGCGAGGGAACGCAAAACATATTGCGAGGGAATTCTAACTATTTAGAGGGAATGCAAAACTTATTGCGAGGGAATTCTAACTATTGCGAGGGAATGCAAAACTTATTGCGAGGGAACGCAAACTATTTCAAATAAAATTCTGGTCCTGTTCTCAAAGTGGCTCTGTTATTTTCTCCAATATTTATGCGTGCTCTGTGTCTTTAAATTTATTGCAAGTTAGCTTAGCAACATGCGGTTGTCAAACTCTGTTTAAATCAGTTGGGAAATCATTAAATTCAAGCGAGAAGCATTTAAAATGCTGTCTGTGGGCAGTTTTGGAACAGAGCTTGATTTAAACATGTTGATAGAAACCGCAATTATCTCTAGGGCATATGGTTATTTTTATCCAAAGAAACAGTACTTTTGTTATAAAGACAGTTCCTTGGGGCAACCTGAGGTTAAGTTATTTGCTTGGGCGCACAATGGTGAAAGAACTCTGCAACTAATCCCTTGTGGGCTTTGATCAAACCTTCAACTACAATACTTCAACTATACCAGATCTGTCTCGACCCTGCTCATTGACTGAGGAAAAAAAAAGCTCTATATATATTGTAACAACCAGTTGGAATCAAGACCAGAACCTCCAAGAGGGGAAGGCAGTGGCTAGTTGTCACATGGGGAAGTTGTCACAACGTAGGTATTTCAGTAACAATTAGATAAGGAGTCAAAATTCCATCTGCTCAAATGTGTGGTTTTGTATGTTAGTTTCAAACATCTTGTTCAAAATCATGTTAAATCTGTGTGTATTCTACCCTCCAAAGCAAATTTTCACACTCTCAAGATTTATAGCTCATGGGTAAACAAGCGAACATAATCAAACCACACCGGCATACATTTAGGCAAAGGTCAAGTATAAGGCAAATTTTTATCAAACGTTTTACATGTGTTTATTTTTATAACCATAAACTAATGTTCCCATAACGTTGCAGGGAGGTTTTTGTTGAACAACATAAAAAGAACTTATATAGAATGTTCACTCATGGTTAATTTTAAGTTTCTAATTTAATGTTCCCAGGACGCTGAAGGGAGGCTTTTGTGTGACAACCTAAAAAGAAGGTATAAACAACGTTCACTCATGGTTATTTTTAAGTTTCTATACTAATGTTCCCCAAACGTTGAAGGTAGGTTTTTGTGTGACAACCTAAAAAGAACGTATAAAGAACGTTCACTCATGGATAATTTTAAGTTTCTAAACTAACGTTCCCAGAACATTGAAGGGAGGTTTTTGTGTGACAACTTAAAAAGAACGTATAAATAACGTTCACTAATGGTTATTTTTACGTTTCAATACTAATGTTCCCAGAACGTTGATGGGAGGTTTTTGTGTGACAACCTAAAAAGAACGTATAAAGAACGTTCACTCATGGTTATTTTTAAGTTTCTAAACTAACGTTCCCAGAATGTTACAAGGAAATTTTCGTGTTACAACGTAGACACAACTAATACAGAATGTTCTCTCATGGTTATTTTTAGATTTCTAAACTAAGATTTCCAGAACGTTGCAAGGAGATGTTTTTGTGACAACATATAAAGAACGTATAAAGAACGTTCTCTCATGGTTATTTTTAGATTTCTAAACGAATGTTCCCAGAAAGTTGCAAGGAGGTTTTTGTGAGACACCATAAACATAACTAACACAGAATGTTCTCTCATGGTTATTTTTAGGTTTTATTTGAATAACCATAAACTAACCTTCCCAGAATGTTGCAGGGAGGTTTTTGTGAAACAAGCTGAAAAAGACTTATACAGAATGTTCTCTAATGGTTACTTTTAGGTTTCTAGACCAATGCTACCAGAACATTACAGGGAGGTTTTGTGTGACAACATATACAGAACTTATACACAACGTTCGCTCATGGTTATTTTTAAGTTTTATTTTTATAACCATAAACTAACCCTCCCAGAATGTTGCAGGGAGGTTTTTGTGGAACAACCTAAAAATAACATATACAGAAATTTTTAATGGTTTTGTTAAGGTTTGATATGTATAATCATACACTAACCTTCCTAGAACGTGTTGCATGGAGTTTTCTGTGAGACAGCCTATATAGAATGTATAAAGAACGTTTTCTAATGGTTGTTTTAATTATTAAATTTTTTTGTACAACCATAAACTAACCTTCCCAGAACGTTGCAGGGAGGTTTTTGTGTGACAACCTAATAAGAGCTTAATAAACGTTATCTAGTGGTTATTTTTAGGCTGTAATTTTCTTTCACACGTTTTATATACAGTATATACATAAACATGTCTATGTTTGTGACTCATGACTGATAAGTCATGTCTTTTTTGTATTAACCTTGCAGGGAGGTTATTGATAGACAAAAACAACTGACATTACTTGAGCTTCCATTCTCTTTACTTGCACATGCACAGTGTGCACTTTTAGAGATGCTAAAAATCATTTTGGCCAAGAAAATGGGAGATCTACACAGGAAACCACACACAGGCAACCTCTCCACAGTCTGAGAAATTCTTTGGAGTACAAAATGGGAAAGACATCTTCACGGTGAAACATCTGTGACAGGCGGAAAGATAAAAAAAGCGAGCTTTGAAGCATCAAGTGTTTTCCACAGTCAAGCGTGCACATTGTTTTGCATGGCAGTTCCTTCAGCCAGAGAGTCCTAAAGAGACTTCTTCATAGTCAGCCAGTCGCAGCCGTATATCTTTACTGACATCTAGTGTTCGGTCAGTGTCACTAATCCCGCTTGCCGTCTCCCTCTCTTAGATTGTCAGAACAGATCATTGTATCTCAAAGAGCAATCGGGTGTGTGGACGAAGAAGATGAATTTATTATTATATCAAATCAATATGTAATTCCAGCCTAGGGGTTATTTTATTTGGGCTAGGGTGAATGTGAGATGGCTTTCTTTTGTCACAAGATAAATGAGCTGTCTCCTGCTCACTCCTTCAAACCGGGCCTGAGGACAAATCCCCAAAGACAGCTGAGGGGAGATCAGTGAATCAACGGTGTCCTGATTACAACTGCACTGAGGAACACAGAGCAAACTGTGAAATACTTTAGTACAAGGGCTAAAAATGTTTCAGGTTGCCAACTTTTCGCTATACGCGAATGCACATCTTTGAGCGCTTAAAGGGTTAGTTCAGCCACAAATGAAAGTTCTCTCATCATTTACTCGCCCTCATGCCATCCCAGATGTGTATGACTTTCTTTCTTCTTCTGAACACAAACAAAGATTTTTAGAAGAATATCTCTGCTCTGTAGGAACTTTTAAGGTCCTATAATGGAGCATGTAAGCAGGGGCGTAGCAGCCACGGGGGATGTGGGTGACACGTCCCACACACTCTTTAAAAAGTAGATTTTTGTCCCATGTAATTCTCCAATCTAAACTCATACTGAGTCCAAATAGTGGATCTGTATACAGGATTATTTGGGTTTTGTTACTTTGGGCTGATTGAGCGACTATCCAGCCAATCACAGGTGAGTTTCATGAAATGGACTCACCAGAAATGGTCACTGAATCATTAAATAGATCTGAACTAATTTTGGTGAACATAGTCAAAACACCCGAGCCACTTGGATACATTTCAAGTCCCACAATGCACAAGCACAGAGAGAAAAATACAACTGTGCAGATGCTCAATTGTCATTGTTGTAATTGATTAAAAACTTTATTCTGGACCAGCTTGTGCTCAGTCTTTTATTGTCATGTGTGAAACAAGATGCACTTTATTTTTCCAGCAAATTTTCCAGGTACATTTGGTTTAATCCATGTCTTCTGAAGTGATATGATAGGTGTGGGTGAGAAACAGATCAATATGTAAGTCCTTTTTTAATATAAATTCTCCTTCGGGGCCTGGGTAGCTCAGCAAGTAAAGACACCTCTTCAAGTTCCAATCAAGGACGTGCTGAGTGACTCCAGTCAAGGTTCCTTAGCAACCAATTGGACCGGTTGCTAGGGTGGGTAGAGTCACATTGGGGTAACATCCTCGTGATCGCTATAATGTGGTTCTCGCTCTCAGTGGGGTGCGTGGTGAGTTGTGCGTGGATGCCGCAGAGAATAGCGTGAAGCCTCCACACGCACTAGGTCTCCTCGGTAACACGCTCAACGAGCCAATAAGATGTGCGCAACTGAGATTCATCCACCGCCACCAGTATTGAGGCAAGTCACTACGCCACCACGATGACTTAGAGCGCATTGGGAATTGGGCGTTCTATTTGGGGACAAATAAATACTGAAGTCTGTACTGAAGAATCCCACAACATGCAAATAAGGTGTATAATTAAGATATATTTGTATTACTGCTACAGTATTGGTGCTGTTTGCACACACAAAAAGCAATCTCGAGGGATGATTTAAAGCTGCAAATCATATGAGGACATTCGATTTCAGGATTTATTTTAAAATATAATCTTGCAATTGATTCACAGTTTATTATTATGTTGAAGACAGACAAGATTACAGATTCAGGTTACTACCAAGCACATTTTCAAGGTGATACACGGTGTACTTTAGGCCAACATTGTGACCTCTTTACAAATTTGATGCAAGGTTAACGTGTCGTATAGTCTCGTTATAAAAGGGATAGTTCTTGGATGAGCCACGTTCAAAGCAATAACAAAAAATACTCCCAAATTTTAATCACGTTTTGCACAGTTTGAATTTTAATGACCCTGTTGATGTTCAAAATGATTTTAGATGGAGTCTAGCATGCCTAACTGCAGGACGACAACTTTCAAAAAGTATTTGAACTCAACTTATTGGCACAAATCATTTTATAAACATAAACCCTTTTGATACTTATTGTGTGAAAAAAATATATATATTTTTTTTTAATTATTTATATTTTACACTTTTATACAAAGTGACATTCAGTGTATACATTGAATCTGTTTGTGTGTTCCCTGTGACTCAACCCCATGAACTTGCCGTTGCCAGCACCATGCTCTACCAGTTGCGCCACATGAACTATATAATGTCCCACAGTCACACAAATATTTTTGAATCTATTTGGATATTATGCAATATAGGTAAAATGTATTGTTTTTATACTTATGATCAGTGACTATAACCTTGCGCGACCCCGCGTCCACATGCGTGTACGTTATATTTTTGGCTTTGCTATACGCAACACATAATTTAAATCAATTAAATACTGATCGGTCTCAGTTCAGGAGACTCTGGATTGTCAGTAAAGAGTTCAACTTTCAACGTACAGAGTCATGTGACAAAACAACATGGTGCTGATCATAGCAGAGTTTGTCTTTGGAAGAAAAACGCCAACAAAAATACATCTGGCAAAAAACTTAATTTAGATTTGAAACCTTTTTGAGTCAAATAGTCTATAGTTTCATCCAAAATGCCATTTTTAAAATTTGAAGGATGTATCGTGAAACGCCACGCTACTAAACACAATGTACACTTCAGTGGACAAAAGCACAAGATTTTCATCAGAAATCCTATATTTACTGTGCATTTTCAGATTGAAATACAATCATAGGAAATACACATTTCCAAAAATGTGTATTTCAGAGATTTTAAATGGAGTTCGTATGAAAATAAGGTGCATTTCAAACTGTTCTGAGACCAGTGCATACAGACAGCACACCGGAGGTTAAGTCATTCACTAAATAGGGAGCAAGGGAGCATCCTATAGCTTCCTTTATGAAGTGCATTCAATCCAAACTTCCCATAAAAAGTTCAGTTTCAGGCTGCAGATGATGTTTGGATCACTCAACATGTTTGTCAGACATGGAACAATGATAATCAGTACATAGATTTACAATTTATAATAGCGATGGGTCGTTCATGAATGATTCGTTCATTTTGAATGTATGTTTTATGTGACTCAGAAGAACGAATAGTCTCAGAGAGTGATTCGTTCATGCAACCAAGGACAAATGATGAGAAACAGAAAGATTTGTTCACCTCTGGAATCTTCAATTTTGTCACGTGACAGCCGTATATGCTATGCAGTGCATAGATTTGGCTATTGAAAATGTAACAGTTTAATTTAATTCTGCTCAAATGAACGAAATTACTTGAATAAAGATTTGTTCATTTTGCTGAACGAGACTCAAAGATCACTAAACTATCACTAATTGATAATGTATCATTTTATTTTAACATGGTTGGCAGTGATTGGACAATGTTGGCATTACAATCAGAATGAATTATGCTAATAGGTATAATTAGCATATTATCAATATTCTGATGGGTAAAATTCTTCAGCACTGGCTATGACAGTGCATAAAGAAAACATTGGGATTTTGTTGCCAAATTAGAAAAAAGTCAAATCAAGTCAACCAATTTGTATTTGTTCGTTTTTTTATTTGTGCTTTTCCCAATATACATTGTTTCAAATCAACTTTACATGAACTCAGCTTTCTATAGATTGGTATTATTCCAAATGTCCCAACTTAGTCCCGCTGTCCACATCTCTGGACATACATTTTTTGCACAAACTATTTTCTCTAGAAAAAAAAGGAGGAGGTCTCTGGAGGTTAATAGTCAATAGTCGTTTTTGAATTGATTGTGTCATTCACTATGGTTCATGGGATGAGTAGTTCATTATCCTCATAAAATAACCCACACATTCTTGTACGTTTGTCTTTTTTTTGATTTTCATATCCATTTTCAATTCAAATCATAATTAGTAACGTTGTGATTCATCTCGTAGCTGGTTCAACCAAAGTAGAAAGTGCAATCAAGTATGGGAGTGGTGTTGTAGTAGTGGGCTAAAGCACATAACTGGTAATCAGGAGGTTGCTGGTTCGATCAACACAGCCATCACTATTGTGTTCTTGAGCAAGGCACTTAACTCCAGGTTGCTCCGGGGGGATTGTCCCTGTAATAAAGGCTCTGTATGTCACTTTGGATAAAAGCGTCTGCCAAATGCATAAATGTAATTGGTTGGTCTGGTTCAAAGTTCAAACTCTTGAATGATTAAATGAAATCCATATGGAAGAAATGAATGGGTGAAAAACAGTTCTGGAACCAAGATGTCTGAAAATGTGTGTGGGCACTGTTGCAATCTGGAAGGGGATGGGGGAGTATAGGTGCTGTAAGCTACTTCTTAATGTTTTGTGATATAAGGTTCCCAACTAATTGGATTTCTTCCCACCAGTCAAGTAGAAACTTTATGATCATTTAAGTAGAAGAGTTGAGTGGAAAATGCTCAAATGAGCCAGTGGAAGAGAACGAAAGTTTTGAGGTTTTAACTTTGTCTGAAAGGGTCGTAAATTGTAAGCACAGTAAAACAGATTCTCAGACGTGTGTCGAGTGCATCGTGGCTGCTTCTCAATTACATTCAGTGAAGAGTAACAAAAAAATATCTTTTCGATGCAGGGCTGGCCATATAGTGCATCTTCGTTAACATTGAGGTGACGGGGAAGGGAAGATGCATCATTCATCTTGCGGCTGCCAGCGAGGGAGGCACTTCCTGTCGCTCTAAAGGGGGTAGATGGGGGGAGACAGATGAGATTATTGTACTGAAAGATGGAGCATCTCGTACTCTTGAACAAATAAGCATGAACGGGGGGCTGCCAGAATTCCTAATGCTGTTTAAAAGTGAAGCCCGGCGCCCCATCGGCCTTATTTGACATGTCAGCGGCACTGTCACGCATTTAATGCGTGTTTGCGTTGAGATGTTCAAATTGGCTCATACTAAATCATCTAAACCTGCATAGAAATAATTGATGTTTGTTGACAGTAGTTTGGAATGTTTCCTCTACATGAACTCTATTGTCTTTTTTTCCCCATTGTATTATCCACCAGGCACGAATCTTACAGTTAAACTAATGTGTCAAACCAATTGGGGGGGTTAGGCATTAATTGTGCCCCCCATAAACTTCTGACACCCCATTCCCACCCCCCCACAGATTGCATGTTAGTACCGGCTATGCCCCCCATACGTATTTCATCATGGTGCGGCAAGCACGTGTAGAGTTTGGCGTTAGTACCAATCCATAACCCTTACTCTTATCGTTTCCTCACTTACCCGGTGAGGCAGGAAGGCGATCCCCCGGCGGGCTCTCGGTTCTGGCGTCAAGCGCCCGGCGCCCCTCGCGGTCGGTGTCCAACTTCTTAGAGGGACAAGTGGCATTCAGCCACTCCAGATGGAGCAATAACAGGTCTGTGATGCCCTTAGATGTCCGGGGCTGCACGCGCGCTACAATGGGTGGATCAGCGTGTGTCTACCCTGCGCCGAGAGGCGCGGGTAACCTGCTGAACCCCACTCGTGATCGGGACTTGGGATTGCAACTATTTCCCATCAACGAGGTATTCCCAGTAAGTGAGGGTCATAAGCTTGCGTTGATTAAGTCACTGCCATTTGTACATACCGCCCGTTGCTACTACTGATTGAATGGTTTAGTGAGGTCCTCGGATCAGCCCTGCAGGGCCTCCTCGCGGGGGCTCCTCGCGGGCCTTGGCGGAGCGCCGAGAAGACGATCAAACTTGACCTAAATCTAGAGGAAGTAAAAGTTGTAATCAAGGTGTGAACAATAATTAGTGATGTTTGTAATGGCAAACGTCACTAATAATACTACGAATCGATAAGAGACCCTTGAAGTCCCTTAAATGCAAATGCACCCAATCAATCTATCATGTATTGTATTGTTCCACTTCAAAAGCCTGTTAATTTTGGCAGATGCTTCTCCTCAAGCTCAACTGACCTTCAGTTTTACACACATTGACAATGAGCATCTCGTGCTCTCTGTTGTCCAGGTGATATTGGCAGGAGTGTTGCAGAATGTTGCATCATGCTCACGGTGGTGTGGCAGACAAATTGCAAAGGTGCCCTTCCTGAGGATTTTTACAGAGAAATCCTGTTTTGAAAGAGAGAAAAATGTACAGTGTAACTGATAAAGAAATGATATAGGAATTGAATTAACAGACAAACATAAGGTGTATTTTCCAGGGGCATAGCGACCATTATAAGACTTGTACAAATGTTTACATTTGTCTCACCAATCTTTGAGAGATTGTATCTTGTTTTTCAAGACCCATGACTTAATGTATAAACCCACTATATAAATTCTCTAATGCTCTTAGTCATTTCTTTCCATGTTAGACCCTTCGTCCACATACGTGGACATTACATTTAGGCTTCCCTATAGTCAACGCATAATTACATTTAGTTTAAACCGACTAATCTCAGTTCAGGAGACTCTCGGCTGTCATTAAAGTGTTAAACTTTCAGTCATACTTTCAGTATTTTTATTGTATTTTTTTATAAATAGAATTTGACAAAATGTTACTAGTTACATATCAAAAAGGGGAATGGGAAATGCACACAGCAGTCACACTTGGGTCTCAGGAGGTTATATTAAATGATTATCAGGTTACTTGTCTTATAAACACAATGTATGATAATTACATTGTTATTACATGCTATTTTCATCCATAAATGTATTAAAAGCTGTATGATGTAGTAAATCAGAGCACACTTGATCACCTGGTTTGAGCATAAAAACAATATTAAACAGATCCTAGATGTGTTTAATAGGATTTCCAAAATTAAAAAAGACTTCAACCGGCATTAAGATGCAATTCAGATCGGAGACCATCCGACGGTGAGGGCATTTGACTTTTGTGGTAGAGACATGATTAAATCACTTAATTAAAGGAGACTTTTAATGCCCAGAGGTTGCTCTTTAGCTCAGGGGACTTAATGGATGTCTCAGATATGTATAATAATTCATGTATCAACTTTGTCTCAGATGTTTCTCCTATAATTCCTATTATAAAAATAGACACAAATGAGTCAATTGTCGACATTCAGTCAGAGGGTAGAGATCTAAAACGAATGTGGATAATTTGGTCATGGGAGAATTTAATAAGAAATGTTTGAGTTCACACTAATATCTCTGAATTTTGCTGATTTGGATTTCTTGCAAATGTGAGCGTAATCTGAGACTTTAAGCTCATTTACATGGACACCAGAAAGCCATTTATTGTGAGAAAACTGCTCTAGACCCGAACTCGGTGTTTGCGTTTACATGCACTGTGTAAACAATTTCTTTTAAATAAGAAAACAATTAGGTTCATATGATTCAAGACAACTCAACTGAGGAATTCCAGGAATGTCAGAATATTTTGCGATTTCAAAACCATGTTATGTAAAAAAAATAATAATAATAATAATAATAATAATAAAATTAAATGTGACAGAGTGGAAATATCACTGTAAATTCTTTTGTAATTTTTACAGAAAAAGAATGAAAAAATGCTATGCTAAAAAAAAAAATTGCTTAAAGTGGCAAAACTTAATTTTAACATAAAATATTGTAAAATATAATATATATATATTCATTTATTTATTTATTTTATTTTTTTTAACAAATATGATTTACCTTAACCTTGAATTTAATAATATGTTTAACGAGACAATTACAGTAAACTGTTGTAAAAAAAAAAAAATATGGTGAAAAACAATAATAGTTTTGTACATAGGGGATTTTTATATGACATTTTATGTTGTTGTTTTTCATGTTTTTAAAGATTTTTTGGTCCATTAGGTTAAGATATTATCATTATATAATTGAATGCTATACACGCTAGTGATCTGTAAATACAGGGACCTAAATTACATCCCATAATGCCTGAAATGTTTTTTTTTACTGTAAATTTTGAAAAACCAATGCTGCCAGTTTGTTGTTGTTGTTGTTGTTGTTGTTGTTTCATGAACCCATGATTTCTATTGAGTAATCTTTAACTAAAGTAATTTAACAAAACTTCAAAATGTCAAAGTTTTTATTAATTGTATTTTAATAAAGATTACTCAGTTCAATGTGATGGAAATTTGTTATGAAATTGAAATGTGTAAATCTTAAAACTACTCTAAATTATTTTTGGAGTGTATACTGTATGAATCCCTCATAGAGCATGAAACATGTCTAAATAACAGTATTTTTAAGATCATAATATATAGATTATTATGTAAGATTTTTTAGGTTTCTCATTTTACAATGAAATAAATTGTGCGAAAAGTGACAGATTTGTAAATCCTGCAGGTTTGAAATGGGATTTAATGCTCTATTAAAACTGACCACTTGTCTAACATTATTGCTTAAAAAATATATGCACTCAAAAAAAAATATATATATCTTAATACATTACTATAAGATACTACTTCAATTTTATGCCCACATAAAAAGCATGCGATTTCTGCTTGTCAGTGCAACATACTGATTTCAATTTTTTAAGTAGCCTATTTCATTTGATCAATTTCACACACACACACACACACACACACACACACACACACACACACACACACACACACACACACACACACATGTTGTGTTTCCATGTTTTATGGGGACTTTCCATAGACATAATGGTTTTTATACTGTACAAACTTTATATTCTATCCCCTAAACCTAACCCTACTCCTAAACCTAACCCTCACAGAAAACTTTCTGCATTTTTACATTTTCAAAAAACATAATTTAGTGTGATTTATAAGCTGTTTTCCTCATGGGGACCGACAAAATGTCCCCACAAGGTCAAAAATTTCGGGTTTTACTATCCTTATGGGGACATTTGGTCCCCACAAAGTGATAAATACACGCTCACACACACACATACACACACACACACAAACAAACAAACACAAGCGGGCGCGCAAGCACACACTTTAGGGTACTTTTCAGTACCCTGAAATACCCAAAAGATGGAGCCATTGGACCGCAGTACACAAGAGTTACACAGCTGTCTTTTCTCTGGTCTCTCTCTGCAATCATATGCATTTGCAACTTTAAAAAGAAACTCTGTAGAGACATGTTTCTACTTTACATTTAAACATGATAAGTTCCAAGCTTTCTAGGGATCAGTCATCACAATATGGGCATTATGCTGCTTCCAGTTTATTTACAGAGCCATATTGGGGGGGGAAAATAGTCATATTTGTATTTATTTATTTATATTTTTTCAGATTATGGCAAGAATCGCTCCAAAACATTTCATGCATTCATCAAAAATAAATCAAAATCTAATCAAATACTTAAATAATGTAAATGCCAATAAACACATCAATGGTATAGCAAAGAATATCCAATGCAATGGCAATGTTGTAATGTAAAAACATTATCAAAGACATTTACTGATTGAATAATTATGACATTATACCTTCAGATCAGAGGATTGAAGAACTGAACAGGCTTTACAGTAATCCCTCAGAGAGACTTGATGATTCTACAATCATATCTACATTCACTTTTTATTTGTGTCATATTCTCAAATTATTGAAACATTGTGATTTTTGAAGAAGTCTCAGACAGGTTGTTGCAGTAAATGTGAAGTTTGTGTTTCACTTTAGAGTTTCACATTTTATGAGGATTTCATTAAACTGTGTGTTTCTGTGTTTGCTTTAGATATTTCGTAATGGTGTTTTGATTGACTTTGTGACATCATACTACACTGTATTTATTTACATTTAAAAATTGTTTATAGTTTCTAGTGTTTGTGTACCCCTGCTAGTGTATTGAAAATGCCACTGCGGGGGCAGTAAAATTGTTTGCAACATTGATAAAAACCATCACAAACCACAGCGCATAATTCCCAACAATAGCTCTTATAACTCATATGATACTGCATATGAGTGACACCTAACTGTAGGATGTAAATAGGTTAAAAAAAAAAAGCAATTGAAAAATGAAATATAAAACTAACCATCCCTGGTACTCAAATGGCCCGGACTGATGGCATTTAAACTTTTGGTAATGCTTTATTTTAAGGGTTCACAATAATGCATTAGTTAAGCATGAATAAGACAGTAGTTAATGATTAACTGAATGTAGAGTATCTTAGCAATAATTAACAACCCTTTAAATGTCTTCTGTTGAAAGTAATGTAATTAAGGCTAAATTTCAGAGATCCAGCTTAAATCAGGTTAACTCAAGTTTAGTATTGGCTATGCAAAGCTGTTATTACTAAATTACTTCAAACTGTTATAAAAGATCATTTGACCCCTGCTCTAATGTGAAAATTATTATTTAAATTATTATTATTTTTTTACACATTCAATTTTATATAAATGTATAGATTAAAAAAAAATATATATATATATATATATATATATATATATATATATATATATATATATATATATATATATATATATATATTTTTTATTTTTATTTATCTATTTATTTTTCTACTTTTGCACTTATTAGGTGGCATTATAAGTTGTATTTCTTTATTTATGTATTTTACTCATTTTAGACTATTATGACTTATTATTATTGGTTTTAACTAAATAATGAATTTCTAAAATCTTAAAGACATTGTGAATAAATTGAAACATTTTAATAACTAGTTTGGCATTTATTAAGTCTTTACAGTATTTGCAGTAAACTAAAACAAACATTCAGAGAGTTTCACTGTAATTGAAAGTATAACTTCAGTAAATTAAACATTCACTTATACGGGTTAGAGTTGTCTTAAATAAAATATTTAAGTAATTAAATATTAATTTATTAACGAATTAGCCTTATGTACTGGCTTAATATTGTCTAGTAAACTTAAAGTATGATTTGTAAAACAGAGCATTCATTACATACTTTCTAAACAAAAACAAGGTTCGTATTAAGTTGTCAATTATAGCTAAGATAGCCTTACTGTACTTTCAGTTAATTATTAATTACTGTCTTATTCATGCTTAGCTATTGTGAACCTTTAAAATAAAGTGTAACCAAACGTTGTTATACATTAAAATTATATTAATGCATATTATGCATATTAATTTAGTTTCAACTAAGTACTGTACATCTGAGTCAACCTATAAAGGAGAACATGTATTTTAGATCAGTTATTAAGTAGCTTATAATACATTTATAATGTGTTATTTGCTTCTTATTGCACATTCATAAAGCAGCTTTACAGACCAGTGTTTTATTTGAATGTATTAAGCAATTTAAATAAACAAAACTTATGAAAGTGAATAATGTAATATTATATATAATATGTTTTAGTCAAAAGTCCAATTACTTACAGTAAATGCTTGTTTTCTTTTGAATGTCTAGAATTTCAATTTAGAACACCTAGTTCAAAACTGTCATTTATATAACAGAGATTTCAATAGAATTACATTTTTGTAATTACTCATAGGTAAACAAGACACTAATAAAACATATATACGTACATTGGCATATATAGAGCAAACTAATGATGTCTACTACACAATTAACTCTAAATAACACTAAATAAAGTAGATAATATCCATAAAATGTTAAACTGTGTTTTCAGGACAAGGGCATTTTTTCATGCCACGTCAGGTCAGGGTAAGTTGTCACATGCATTTAAATGTTTATCTTTCACATTTTTGCTGTTTCCGTACTTATTTTGTGTTTTATATTTACTGAAAGTCACCGAAAATCTGTTTAATAGCTCATAACACAGTTTTAACATCTTGTATTAGTTTTTCATAGACATTTTAACACATCTTTTAAAGAAAAGGTATTATTTTTGTCAAATCAGTGTTGATAAACAGCAGGTTCCCAAAGTGACATCTGCACAAATTCTGTGATAAATTTGAAGAAAATACATTTTTGTTATTATTGATTCACATTTTTATCCATAACAGTTACACTTTTCAGCCTGTAGCCTATGAGGAGAATCATGGGATCGTTCCAAGGTCGCATTTCTGGAAAGTGTCCAGTTCCTGTTGCTTTCTGTAATGGTTGTTTTGGAGAACTCTTTGGTGCGAGCTGTCCTACACACTTCTGATGAGAGTGCCCAAATAAATGGCAGTTGATGATGTTGCAGCACAAAGGGCATGATTATGGTACCAAATAACATGCTTGATCCCAGCTTTAGTATTACGAAGAAAACAAGTAATTCCTCAACCATTACAGGTCAAAGTCGACAAGAGTCTATACAGGCCACATCGGTCTAATCGGGAAATGTTCAGCTCTTTCGATTACCACAGAAACTAATTACGACTCATCCCTCAATTAGTAAAAACGATCATAACAAATATGTTTAATGAACTTTAAATGGATGTCTGTGGGGCAGGGAAGTGCAAAAGTTTTGAAAGCGTATATTTATCATATTAAAATATGATGTTTACGCTGTAAAGGGGTCTAAATCGTCCCTCTAGCGATGGGACTACTTCTCTAGGTGGATGAACTTGTTTTCTGTTGCCATTGTAATTCCTGTGGATGGTAAATGGTCTGCACTTATATAGCGCCTTTTTAACCTTAATGATATTCAAAGCGCATCACATTGTGAATTATTCACCCATTCACACACACATTCATACACCAATGGCGGCAGAGCTGCCATGCAAGGTGCTAGCCTGCCATTGGGAGCAACTTGGGTTTCAGTGTCTTGCCCAAGGACACTTTGGCATGTGGAGTCGTGTGGGACGGGATTGAAACCACCAACCCGCTATACCAACTTAGCCACAGCCGCCCCAAATGAAGATTGGATAAAAATGGTTGAAATTTGTCTATGCAAAGAGTAGTTTTCTGGTATCCTTGCATGTGAACGTTTACCGACTTTACATGGTCATGACAAGAGTTCAAAGATTGGATCAAACTTTGCACAGACAAGTTAAGGAAGTTATTTAATCATGATTGTCTCAAGTTATCTTATACAGTATAATGTCTTGTGGAAAAACTTTCAAAATGGTGAGTAACAATTATTCTGTTGCAATGGCTTGCCCCATAGACTTCTAATGTATGTGCATAACTGTTCACTGGTGGGAAGAGTGGATTTGTTTTTTATAGTAATTGACAGGATGTCACATATGATGTCTATTTAAAGCCGGATATTCATTTAAACAAGAAGCTAGTCATTGAGTTTATCAGTAAAGGTGTTATGGACAGAAATGGTAGATGACTGAATATATTTGAATTATTTGTTATCCAATAATAATCATTTTCAATTTAAGTGACCAGTTGCACTAATTTTCATGTGAGGAATATATATGAAAATAATAATTATAATTATAATTTATGCCATTTTTAAAATGCCATACCAAACTCTTGCCAGGTGTCTATAGCCATTTAAGAAGTCATAGCTTAGATGGTGAAATATGGCATCAACATATCATGTTTCCCATGAACTAAAGACTAATGTTTAAAACCTTGAAATAAATTTTGTACACAAATATAAACTGTGCCAAGACATTACAAAACTATAAATATTATTTTGATATTATGGTGTTGGACCAAATCATAAAGGAACAGTGAAAAGTGTCCATCTAAACATGGGAACTCCTTCAATACTGTATCTCAGAATGCACCTCATTAAGTTCAAGTTAAACTGAAACACAAAACATTCATATGAAACCATTTATAAATTGAGACTATTTATGAGGTAATCGTTGTCATGAAATATAATCATGAGACCACTCGTTGTTTCAACTTAATAAAGTGTTTGTACTGCCTTAAAATTCGTTTTGTCAACTTAAGAGGGAAAATAGTTTAAACAGAGTAAACGTGACTTTCTAAGTCTAATCAACTTTGTTTTTTATTCATTTCAAACTGAATATAGAAGTTAAATCTGCATTTAATGTTATTGATATTGATAAGTAGCTAGGGCACTCCCATTGACAGAGGTTAAAAAAACTGCCAGTTGATTGTAAATGGCCAGCCAACGATCAGAGACCAACATCTAAACCCTCTGTCATAGTATGACTTAAGATTGTCAAGGAGACACGCGTGAGTCTTAACAATTTACACGCAAATCATAATGATGGAGAAAATCATCAAACTAACCATTGAGTTACAACATGAGCATTGAATTATTGCTGCATGACAAATAAATGAAAGTGACGACAAACACAATTTGCATAATTTATTAGTGTATGACAGGAATCTGAATAGGTTAGGGTTGTGAGTATATAGATCTCTTGACTTGTAATTTTATTTTCTGCTGAATTGTTTGATTTACATTATTGATTTCAGCTGAATAGTTTTTCTAAGTTCAATAACTTATCACAAGTTCAGCCAACAAAAGCTTGGATAACTGAGATATCCCAACAAGATCAATCCAGGGCTGTGTTTCCCAAAAGCATCATAAGCCTACACTCAAAAAGATATTTTAGCCCATTTTTAAGATGTATCCATTTCAAATGAATAACAAATTTCCATCTAATTGAACTGAATAGTCTTGAAGAAAATATAATGAATAAAACTTGCATTTTGTAAGATTTGTACATTTTATTTTGCTGTTAAAGATTAGGCAATTCAATTAGATGGACATTTGTTATTCAACTGAAATGGATACATCTTGAAAATGTTTTTGAGTGAAAGTAGATTGTAGAAACAATTAGCGCCAATGGTTTCTACAATCAACTTCAGCTTGCAATGCTTTTGTAAAACGCAGCCCAGGGCAGTTATACTTACTCTACATTTTAGGTTATGATAACTAAAAGGCAAAATAAATTTTTACAGTGATATCGACCTGAAATGAATTCCCAATTAATTTAATTATTTCTGTGAGTTGAATTTGAAAAAACAATCGATTGAAGTTTCATAATGAATTTAATGAATTATTCCAAAATTAAATGTTAAAAGAAGGGCATTTAATGATTTGCTGAGGAGGCTAAATGCAACAAATTTAAAAGTAATTAGTGACATGAAATGTGGCATGTTACGAAATGATTTGTTGCTCATAGATACCAACCCAATCTCATGGGAATTCGTAAGAAATCGTACAACTTTGTTTGTATGAAAATGTACAACTAATACACCAACCAACCAAATACTCTCTCCTCATGTCCTTGAAGACCACATTGCTTCGTTTCTTCCCAAAGTAGTGTAACACTTTACGCAGACACTAAACCTAACCATATTAGTACTGTAAAAAGCCCTTTTGTGAATGACGGAATAAAGCGAAACTTTGTGATAGGACTATGTATATTTCTTAATGTTAACCAATTACCCAAACAAAATACCTAATACCTTATGGTTTTCATTGACAAACACGTTTGTGTACGATGAAGGGAAGGGAATATGAGGGTTTTGAAAGTGGGAATAGTATGTCATTGGTTGGTGTAAAAGTGGTACGTTTTTCATACAAAATGAAGTTGTACGATTTTCTCACGAATCCGCCATCTCATACAATTGGTACTAATTCTCATGAGATTTTTCTTCGTTTTAGTACCATTTTCAGAGATGCACCACCAAACAATCTACATTTATAAATGATAACATTAAGTTACAATACAATGCAGACAATAATGCTTCGAAAAATGTAGCGAATGAAATGAAAATGTAAAACAAAAGTGGTTGTTGACGTTCCTATCCATTTTTTTAAATATTGTAAATAGTTTTATTTCAACTTCCTTTCATTTATCCACCTGGACTGAGTGTTGACCCAGGGCGTTCATATGTGGGATTTCACATATTAAAGGATTGCTGTAGGAAGCTGTTAGTCTGGTTGACTTAGGGTCACCAACAGTGAAAATTCCTGGCCTTGCTTTTACAAGACAAACAAAACATTTTAGCCTGGCCCCCTGAAGTGGGAGGAGTCTGCTGCCATTTTAAGAAGGGAAGGGACAGGGGAAGAGATAGAGAGAGATAGAGAAGGAGAAAGATACAGAGAAAGCAAATGAAAGAGAAAAAGGTTTTAAATGAACAGGATAGTCCTTCTTCCTGTCTGGAAGGAACTCCAAAATTCTTAATATTATAAAAAGGATTTATTTTTCTTCTCCCTCTGCTATTATTTTCATTTTCATTTTCAATCAACCCTCAGAACTGACTGACATTATCCATCCCCCTTCTTTGTGATCATATCTACCCTCCTGCGCTTCCTGCAAAATGGAATTGCATCCTTTGTCCAGAGACACAGGGGAACCGGGTGTTGACCAAGAGGCAGCCTTAAGCCGAATCTGACCCCCACGTCCATGTGAGGCCTGAAATCTCCCCCCATTGTGGAAAAAAAACGCCATGATTTTAAAGTGCTGAATTGGGGTTGGGGGTTGGGAAGGTTACAAGCCAGCGATCAAGCACAAGACCTGCCTTAAACTCTTGTTGTCTGAAGACTTTGAGGAACAAAGAGAAATAAGACATGTACATTTTCTGTTTTTGGGAATTTCACCTTGAATTTTCAAGTTAACATGAACACATGATATAAGTTTGTTGATGCAAATCGTGCAGTTATTTATTTTTAAACGCAAATTTTTCTTAGAAACAGCCTTATTACAAAATTTCAAACATGTTGTCATTTTTTTATTTGTGTTTAGGTTTGCTTTGTTGTTCATTGAGACTTCCATTTTTTTTATCAGTACTTCTGTATAGTAATCTAATATTTATATATATTTTTATAATTAAATCAAGTTTATGAATGGTAGAGTAAAACTGCTGTTTCACTCAGTAAGTCAGTCTATCTATCTATCTATCTATCTATCTATCTATCTATCTATCTATCTATCTATCTATATCTGTCTGTCTGTCTGTCTGTCTGTCTGTCTATCTATCTATCCATTGTCCATCTATCTATCTATCTATCTATCTATCTATCTATCTATCTATCTATCTATCTATCTATCTATCTATCTATCTATCTATCTATCTATCTGTCTGTTGTACGTCTGTCTATCTATCTATCTATCTATCTATCTATCTATCTATCTATCTATCTATCTATCTATCTATCTATCTATCTATCTATCTATCCATCCATCCATCTATCTATCTATCTATCTATCTGTTCGACTGTCTGTCTATCTATCTATCCATTGTACATCATCTATCTATCTATCTATCTATCTATCTATCTATCTATCTATCTATCTATCTATCTATCTATCTATCTATCTATCCATTGTCTATCTATCTATCTATCTATCTATCTATCTATCTATCTATCCATCCATCCATCCATCCATCCATCCATAGTCCATCCATCTATCTATCTATCTATCCGTCCATCCATCCATTGTCCATATATCTATCTATCCATCCATCCATCTATCTATCTATCTATCTATCTATCTTAGGGCTGTAAATATACATGCAATTTTGTATATGTACTCTAATCTACTCTAATTTCCTACAATCAGAATCAGAAAAAGCTTCATTACCAAGTATGTTTTTTACGCATGCAAGGAATTTGTTTTGGTGTTGTAGGCGTGTGTCACACATTCTCTAAATATAAAAACACGTATTAAAATATAAGCAATATAATATAAATAATACTTTCTCATTTCAATCTACCCATATAATCGTACACTTGTTAAACTTGACAAACAAAAAACTAAACTATATATTTTTTTTTTGACAAACTTTTTGTCTATTTTTTATTATTATTATTATTTAAATTTAAACAGACGTGAAAACTGAGCTGCAACGTCAAGGCACCTCAAACACTTTAACGCTTTGCATGTCTATATTTGATTTAATATATTATTAATTATTGCATGGGGAATAAGGACATACCGGCGTCCGTATTTAGCTCTTCCCTCGCTTTTTTTCTTTTTCATTTTTCCTTAAGACAATGCTTTATTTTGGATTGGTCGGAGGGCTAAAGATCGGAAGTAGTTTATTTATGCTAATGAAGGAGTTGGGGGTTGTAGATATTTACGTTCAACGGGAGTCGCCCTTCATTCACTCACATGGTTAAAAGGTTGGCCGCGTTCGCGCCACTTTTGCATTTTTACTACGATTAACAAAGTCATTTTACGAGCTGTTTCACTTTGCTTTGGATGCGCGCCACGTGTTTTACATTCGCACGCTGTTCACTTTTAAGTTTACGCACCAGTTTCGCAGATTTGTGCAAGTGAGTGAAGATGGAGGATTGCACTGGTGAGTGTCTTACTGTGCGTTATTCACTAGTAACCTGTTGTTAATATTTTGATTGCTTTTAGTCTCAGAAACTCAATCGCGTTTTCCTGCGTTAACATGTATGCATTGATTTCCGAGGGCGATATCGTAACTCCGCTTTCGCGAACGATAACGATGCTCATAAAAACAATGTAGTAAAAAGTGGCGCATGGTAGTGCTCTACACCTCCATACTTGGGGAGAATGTGGGAGATTTGAAAAGCGTGCCTCCTTGCAATGCAACCACCAACTCTTCAAGCATTGCGCGTGTACGCTTTACGCCACAATTCACATCGGAAAGAGACGATCGCTTAGTAAGGAGCGAGTGAAGTTGTTTATAGACTTGCAGAGTGTTATCTCGTTGAGTGTTGTAGTGGCATGCGAGTTAAAGTGCCTCCAGAACAAAGCAGTAGCACATGGGGGATGCGTAGGCCGCGCGCACACGGGCTAGCTTAGCTACCGCACGCGGGACAAAAACATTCCCCTGCTTTGCGTTCACTTTCACATTTAGCTTCACTCCAGGGTGTGAAATGTTGTTGAATTATTCAAATGCATCTAACGTAGTGGGTAGTTGTACTTAATCATGATAACAAGTGGTTTAATGGGGCTGGAGGGAGTTAGCCTTGTATTAGCCATTGTAGTTGTAAGTGTTGACTAACGAGTTGGCTTCTGCGGACGTCGTATTTGTTGCAGTTAAGATATTTTCTCACAACCTCGTAGCAATTGCTCCCTGTTTGGCATATGGTAATGACTACTTGTTGTCTAATGGTGTATTTTCGAAGCGAAGAATGGTCCGGTATGTGAACTCGACGCCATGTTAGTGCAGATTGTTTCGAGTTTGTGGGGGGGAGGGTTGATCCGGGCTGCGTCGTAGTGCGCATGCGCCAAATGGACGGCGCGGTCCGCAGGCTGCGCAATTCATTCAATCGTTCAGCACTAGTTCTCATATTGAGAGTGAAATATAATATGCTATCGAAACGGAGTGTGCGAACTAGGTACTGATGTTTTGGTGAAATTGGCTGAGTTTAAAGAGTGATGCATGTCCAAGTTTGGGTAAGGATAGCACCGCAGTGCCCGTCCGACATGTGCTTAACTATGAGGCCCTCACGCTTGTAAAGGCCAACGAACTCAAGTCAATGCAGTTTACTTGCATTTTGTTTATTATCTAGTCAATGAACTAACCCCTATTTCTCCCCTTCCCTTTCTTAGAAACGGCAAGAAAGATGGAGTAGGTTCCCGCATGTCCCGTGACTTAAGGTCAACTTCCACAGCGTGATGAGTCAATTGGACTTTCTTGATGCGAAAAGTGGTTTGTGTCATTAGGGTTGCCACTTTATGAAGTTGTAAAATAAGGGACGCTTAAAAAAAAATTAAAAATCAGTTTTTGTAATTCATACGTTAATAATTATCCTTGTATGCTATAATGAAAACTTTCCTGATTCATTACTTTCTATACTTTTATATGTAAAAAGAAACGCAATAAAAATATATACATTTATTTTTTTGATTATTGTTTTTGGTTGGTTTATACATTCTATTTAATTTATTTTTCCTTCACCAGTACTTGTCTTTATGTCTCAGTGATTGTATTCATACATTGTTTGATCTTATTGAACATTATTGAAAATCAAATCCACAGTTTTGGCACCATTTGTGAACATTCAGACAATCCTTTACCCACCATAGGGGCATTTTCCAATTTATATCGATGTTAAATTAGCAATCTGGAACGATTTCACCGTGATGCCATTTGACCAGCTTAAACACGGGACAAAACGTGTCCCTTATTTATACGATACCGTATTTTACAGGACAGGTGGCAACCCTAGGTGTCATGGTATTGTCAAAGTGCTTACAGTGCAGGTAGTATTATGGAATATCTACTGCAGTGGAGGCACTTCTAGCAATACACTTGGCAATTACCTCTTTCCAGCCACCAAGCATCCTTTGTGAGACACCATACTCTTTAACGGTTTTGTGCTAAGGTGCATCTAGTGCAGATAGTGAAGTAGACTAGCATCTACTGCGCTAAGTGCTCCTTCTGGCACGAGAGACTGTGACTTGCATCTAGATATATGGCTTGACCATTTTCCCTGATTATTTTTGTTTTATATATATATCTTTTTGGTGCAGTTCTCTGCTAGTTTTGCATAGTTGCACTACAAGAAAACTGGAGTTGTGCAAATCTATGCAAAACTGATGGTGGCCTGCTGCTGCTCCACGTTTCCAAGTTTTTGACCGAAAAATCTTCTGTGACTGTTGTTGCCATAATGTCTTAAGAGTTTCAGCAGTGCTAAAGTGCTTATAGTGCAGGTAGTGTTTCTGTCATCTACTGCAGTGTGAGCACTTAAAGTACTTCTAACTAAATGCATCCGGGATTGGAAGACTCCTGTTGCCATCACTGTAACCTTGCTGGACCACGGTCAGTTTTGCTGGTTTGCATTCAGCTTTTAAAGAGTATTTACTGTGCAAATCCATGCAAAACTGACCGTGGCAGCACATTCAAAAGCGGTTTTGAAGATGTTTGGTCCCTTTCTGCACAGGTTGGGATTGGTAGCAATGCTGTGTGTTTGGAAGGTATTGCACTTGTCCCGGCCTGTAGAGGATTGTGGAGATTGTACCCCACATGTAGGCATTTATTTTTTTTTCTGTTGGAAGGCCCCATTTTTTTGTATTTTTTTTTGTAATTGCTTTTAAGTAGATGGTATTACTTGTGTAAGTATGGAGTGGTGGTGTAGTGGTCTAAGCACATAACTGGTAATCAGGAGGATGCTGGTTCGAGTCCCACAGTCACCACCATTGTGTCCTTGAGCAAGGCACTTAACTCCAGGTTGCTCCGGGGGGATTGTCCCTGTAGTAAAGGCTCTGTAAGTCGCTTTGGATAAAAGCGTCTGCCAAATGCGTAAATGTGTAAGTGTAATTAAAATGGCCCTTTGGTCTTTTTTTTTATTTTTTAAATGTTGACATTTATAATGAATTAATAAATTAAGTACATTATTGTATTGCTGCTTAATATTTGTAAATGTGCACTAGTTAACTTACCACATATACTGCTCTACCATACGAGCTACTGATGTAATTTTGAATTTGTCAAGTTGTTGCAATGCTTTAATTCTTACTAGACAAAGGGATTGTAGTATTGACAAAAGCTGCAAGTGTGCACAAAACAGGTCTAAAAAATAAAAAAAGGCCATCTTTTATCATGTAGTACCATCTTCCCTGTACTTAAACCATGGCCACTTCTGTTACTGAACAAATGCATGAATGAATTGTTTCAATGCCATGTTGACCATGTTATTAGATTTTCAGTTGGTTTATGTCAAATCCAATTATGAGAATGCAGAGTAAGCAAAGTCATCTAGCATCCTTAGTAAATCTACTTAATGAGAAAGGGTGGTCTTTGCTAATACCTTATTTAAATTGAGTCATAGTTATGGATGCAATTGTGTAGAAACAATACTTGTGTAAATGTCTACTGTTATTAAAAGTGACTTTAATTCAAAGTGTTAATTCTGTCATGTGTTCCCATCTTAAACTAGTATTCTGTGTACAATACAACTTCAGATTAATCACTCAAAAAATAAAGCATAGGTGACTGAGCCACTTACAATAGGGCCAATTTTGGGGGAGTTTAAAGGTAGACGTGTGAATCATAATTTGATATAAGCATTTACTTCGAATTCTGTTAGAAATTTATTTGACCTGTAAAGTTGCTCGAGTTTTCTGGTTTACAGTGTTATGTTGTCATGCTACAAAGTTGTTAGAATATATATCTTTACGCAGCGAAGTTTAGTTTGCAATTTTATCACTCTAAAATCAAGTTAACATACATATTGTTTACGTCCTGTCTCTATGCATTTTGAAGGGGTGAGTATTTTACCATTTATGGATTGGCCCCATTCACTTCCATTGTAAGTGCCTTTCTGTAACCCAGATTTGTGCTTTTTATTTGAAAGATGAGGGATGAGTTTAATTTTGTGATAATTAACATTATTCCACGTGCTGCTTATTGAGCTTCACCTCTTTTGAACCTGGAATATTTTTACGTTCTTTTGAATGGAAACATTGTCATGGTGTCCAGTAGCTGTAGTGTAGTTCACTGTAAACGTGAGACATTTTAACGCAAATCAGTTCTCAAATTTATATCTTTGCGATTAAAATCCTGTTGTGATGTCTCATATGTTAAAGTGAAGCCCATCTGCATGTTTTCACATTTTTAATCACATTTTATCAGTTTAGTACTGCCTGTGTGCTATGCTGCCAAAACTAGATGCCTACTGCAACTTTATAGCTAATAATAATTTTAAGTATTTAATTTGAAACTGCTCTTCTCAGTTCCAATCAAGGGCGTAGCCAGGAAATTACTTTTAGGTGGGCCTCAATAAAAATGGATGGGCCACATTTTTTATTAAACCAAATTTTGCTTAAAAACAGAAGTGGTGCATTCAAGTAGTTCTTTTCAGAAATGAGACTATTTTTTTTTTTATATTTATTTGAAGTCAAAGAAAAACCTCTAATATTTTGGGTGGTCCAGGGTCTAATTCCACCTGGCCCACCCTTGGCTACACCACTGGTTCCAATTATTCTTATTCTTCTAGAACAATGAGGTAGATCTCCCCTCAAAATGTTAAACTTTTTTGGAAATTTGAACGTGGGAAAACCCGCTAAATTGTTAGGTTTTATTATTATCATTATTATTATTCATATATATTAAAGAAATGTCTCGCACAGAGTAGCCTACTGTAAAAACTACAAAGCGCGCCTTGTATTTCTAGAATTTGTCCAACAGATGGCTCAAAGGTAACCCATTTGAGAGTCCCACTGTAAGTCCTTGCAACCATTTTTCTTTCCTTGAAAGTGAAGTATAATACAAATTATTCTTCTTATTATTTTTTTTTTCATTTCGCTCTTATGGTATTTTTATTTTATTTAAAGCTTTTTATTAACAGCCTTCGTCCCTCAAATATCATCGGGGATACCCAAAACATCTAAACTTGAAGGGTTCAGTACATGCATTGAATGCATTTGACGTATTGTAAAGCGAGTACGCTACTACTATAACCATTGCAAGTAGGCTGATATGAGTATATTGCGCAGTCGAAAGTGCGCATTGCTAGTTTGTCGCGTTGCTCTTCACTTTGCAGTCCAATAGTATCCAGCTGTATGACCCACACTTGTGATTCCGCCCATTCTCGCTTGACAGTTCCCTTCCACCAACACAACTGCACTCTGAGTGAAGATACTGCGCGAACTCTTCCACAGCTATTCAATATTTTGAATATTTTTACCCATGTATTCATCAAGCGAGTTTTCCGAGACATAAATAATACTCCCGTGTTTAGCGGGCAACACGATTTTAACTCGGACGGACAAACTGACAATTTCGGCTTCTGGTCAGTTTTTGAGATGGGGATGCGTGGATTTTTGGTTTATGCTTTTTTAGCGGCTTTTATTAATCCAAGTCGGGGAAGTTTGGCGAACTGCGATGAAGTGCGGAAAGTTTTTCAACAGAAGCAAATCGGACCTGTAAATGCATTACCTGAAACACCGAGAGCAGGTAAGATTTGACCGATTTTGGCATGACATTGATGATGTGTCACCAACGCCTTTCTGACTTTATTTTGATTCCCATCAAGAATACCACTGTAAAATTATACTAAAATAGGATTTAAATCGCGTATTTCTAATAAGTCACCTGTCTGATGTTTTAAAAGACGATGCGTAGTCAATAATTAGTATTTTTAATTTTTTTTTATCGGAAATAGCTAAATCAAATATTGCAGTCTTAACTGCGTTTGAAATGTAAATAAACGAACCAGAATTCAGCGATATTAAATGAAACTTTTTTTTTCTCAAACAATCACGAATTTAACCCTTGTGCGTCAATTTAAAAAAGTTACTCAAAGGTCGATAGACGACAAAAATGTCCGCGTCAAAAAACTGCCATAATAATATGATATATTCACATTATTTTCCACCTTCAATGAGTTGATTATTTTAGCCAACATCAGTCCTGATTATAACTACCAAATATTCTTTCAGCTTCACTGTTTTAACCCTTTAAATGCCAGATTGTGTATAAAATGCCACTGTTGTTTTTCACACACACACACACACACACACACACACACACACACACACACACACACACACACACACACACACATGTTGTGTTTCCATGTTTTATGGGGACTTTCCATAGACATAATGGTTTTTATACTGTACAAACTTTATATTCTATCCCCTAACCCTACCCCTAAACCTAACCCTCACAGAAAACTTTCTGCATTTTTACCTTTTCAAAAAACATAATTTAGTATGATTTATAAGCTGTTTTCCTCATGGGGACCGACAAAATGTCCCCACAAGGTCAAAAATTTCGGGTTTTACTATCCTTATGGGGACATTTGGTCCCCACAAAGTGATAAATACACGCTCACACACACACACTCACACACACACACACACACACACACACACACACACACACACACACGTTGTGTTTCCATGTTTTATGGGGACTTTCCATAGACATAATGGTTTTTATACTGTACAAACTTTATATTCTATCCCCTAACCCTACCCCTAAACCTAACCCTCACAGAAAACTTTCTGCATTTTTACCTTTTCAAAAAACATAATTTAGTATGATTTATAAGCTGTTTTCCTCATGGGGACCGACAAAATGTCCCCACAAGGTCAAAAATTTCGGGTTTTACTATCCTTATGGGGACATTTGGTCCCCACAAAGTGATAAATACACGCTCACACACACACACACACACACACACGTTGTGTTTCCATGTTTTATGGGGACTTTCCATAGACATAATGGTTTTTATACTGTACAAACTTTATATTCTATCCCCTAAACCTAACCCTACCCCTAAACCTAACCCTCACAGAAAACTTTCTGCATTTTTACCTTTTCAAAAAACATAATTTAGTATGATTTATAAGCTGTTTTCCTCATGGGGACCGACAAAATGTCCCCACAAGGTCAAAAATTTCGGGTTTTACTATCCTTATGGGGACATTTGGTCCCCAAAAAGTGATAAATACACGCTCACACACACACACTTCTCAATATACACATACAAAACACTCTGACATCCATACAAACACACACACACACACAATTTTAGCTGCATCATTTATTAAATTGGCCTGCAGGTCCTATAATATAGCAAACAGAAAATAGGCGAAAAGCATGTATTTGCTCCATTGTCTAAACATGAGAAAAATGGCGCCATCTGGTGGAAAATATATATTTGTTTTTAAATTTTGAAGTCAGGGCTTTGGAATGAAACCATAATGTCATTGAATTCATGATTTTATGCTTTACTGGCATGAAACATTAAAAATAAAAAAAACGACAAATGTCCCGATGTTCGCACAAGGGTTAAAATATTTGCATCCTCATTTAACTGCGTTTTATTTCCCCAAATCAATTTATTGCTTTGTGAATGTACTTCAAATGGCTCTTTTAAAGATGTTTTAGACAATCTATAGCCGCTGGGCACATATAACCCCATCAGAAGTTTGAGGTTAGTTAGTACAGCGCTGACTGAGGCGCAGTACTTTAAAGATGAATTCTGTAAATGAATCTTATAACTTAAACTAGTTGCACTTTCCTCGACAGACTTGAAACCAGAGATTTTCAGTCTGCTTTAAAAACACAGTTACTTAAAGAATTTGGAAGTAGATCCTCTGAAGTTTCCTGGAAGATTATAAACAGTCTTTTTAGTTGATTTGTCTTTTAACATGGTGTGTATGCAACTTATCCTGACATAACATTCAGAGGTCCCTTTGGCTATTCTTTTTAGTAATATTTGCTGTTGATGTGCCAGAGTGAACTCTGGAGAACGAGTCATTATAAAGAAAATCAAGACATTGATGAGGTTCCCCACACCTTTTGAGCAATTCATTTCTATGATTTCTTTAGTTGTTTATGATGACTTGATAAGGATATAAAATAAATCTATTCTAACTGAAGATATATTACAGCTGAGCAAATCTATGTAGAAGTTTGTATGAAATTTCCAGGCATGGATGTCTAGTTTTTCATGCCTGTGGGAAACTTTCCCGGTATACCGGAGATTGCACATTCACACTTGTCAAATTCTGCAGTTGGATGAGTGTTTCATCTGGCATGTCATCGATATTTGCCCTCAAGACTTTTAGCTAAGTCAAGTGCATCATGCCAAGGTTTCAAATCAGAATGCTGCTTCTGTAAATCACTCCCTATAAGATCAAGTATACTTTATATTGGGTTAGAAACTAGCCACTTGACTTGAAAATAAAGCCACTATTATTGACAAAAACTGCTGTTGTATGAATTCCTTAAGGACTGTATGACAGTGTGGCATCCAAGCCCATGGGACAGTCTTTGTCAGGTTGTTTGGATAATTGTTTCATTTTTGTTTCTCTTTTTGATCTGAAACTAGTTTTGTGACCTCTCTTATAATAGACACTCTTAGGATGGGAGTAGCTCATGACAGAGTGAACGAGCAACCTCTAACCAGTTTGACAAACTTTGCTGCATTAATGGATTCTAAGTGGGTTTGGACGTGTAGTTTGTACACAATAGTTTGTAGGTCATCAAATGGAGCTCACTTCAAAGTGCTGCTTGGAAGAGGGTTGTTTCTAAGAGAGGGTATATATTTTTTTTTAATGTTAGGATTGGAGGTTGTGGTTGCTATTAAAATCTTGTGCAACTCAACTAAATCCAGACAGAGTGTTTATAAGCATTGCTCATCCTGAACTCCAGTATTCATTGGGAGAAAATAGAATCAGATGTTCTTTTTCATGCAATGCCGTTTTTAAATTGAGATGCACTGTGAGACTGTGATTATAGGTAAATCATTCTAAAGGGATGCACTTTTATTGCTGTTTAGCTTTGAGGAGACCGCTTTTTAAATACTGCAACGTTTGCTTCTCTGCTTCCAATATTGGATGTTAGTAGCCATGCAAACTGTTTGATGTCCAGCGATTTTCCACACCATATGACCCCTTGAGGGGGTTTAGCTCCAAATATCAAATACTAAACTGACCTCCAAAGGAGTAGGTCAATTAAAGCTTTAATAATAGTCACATTGATGGTTGACACCGTTTAAATGATTCCTCAAAGGCGTTTATTTCTGTAAGTTAACATTACTCAAGCATTCCCAAGCATGCCAGGCATTTTTCTTGTTAACAAGCTGTTCGGTTCTAAGGCCATGGTCAGAGAAGCTTGTAAAAGTGCTGACCATCTTGTCTAAATTAAGTTTTTCATAGCTTCACTTGGACCCCATAAGCATGCAATCTTGCATGCCACTGCGAGCAGATTCTAAGCCAAAAACTTGCATTGCTTTTGATTTGATAAATCTTGGGTTTTGCGGTAATTCCTCTGGAATGCCTTCATGTAAGAAAGTGTCAGTAGTGTAGGGAGCTTCAAAGAAGTGTAAACATGAAGGTATTTTCTCTCAAAATGTACCATTTGATTAGGCATTAAGGTGTAGTGGTGGGTTTCACTTGAACCAAATGTGTCTAATTAGGTTTATAAAAATGCCCTGGGTGATTTAAAGATGTTGTCTGTCCATGGGGTAACCTACTAGTGATGGGCACGAGTACCTGAAAACCTAGAAGTGACAGCAATGATCGATCATGAAAACAGTAATTGCGTGACTTGAGAAAACTTTTTCAACTTAAAGGTGGTGTTAACGTTTTTCGAAGTTAAAATAGAAATATCTTCTCCTATCTCACTTTAGGCTAATATACAAAGACCACATATAGGCAATTTCCTCGAAAAGTGTAACACTGTGGCACTTTCAATGAATGTATCTGTTTGTTTGAACGTCAAGACCAGGCCGACATGACATCACTGGCTCAACCAATGGTGTGAGTTTCAGGTGGGACTATGTGTTTGGCCAATCAATGGAAGACAGGGAAGTGTTCATGAGACCTGCTTGAAAGTTATTTTTGTAATAGAGCGCATCAGTCTGATTCCCGAAGTAAAAATCTCTTTCATTTTTGCCAAAGTGGATTTAGTATTAACGATAACTTACAAGCCTTTAAAGACAAACCTACCGTGAGCTCTGAGGATGTTAATCGATGGAATATGCTTTGCTGAAGCCATCACTTGATGTTTAATAGTGGAATTTCTGATAAAGAACTACACTACCCATGATCCTGAATAGAGATCCACCAATCAGAGAATCGCGGCAAACAAAACTTGGCTAAAGAGCTCTGCAGCGACCGCCCATTCCCGTACTGTGAATCACGCAAACAAGTTGGACTCCCTACACTCTCAAACTAATGTATTGGTGTATATCTGAATATTTTGCAATCATGTTCAAATATATTGATTCTAGACTCAGCAACTTTAAATCAATCGTTTTATATTTTTTTGCTATTGTTTTTAATTCAATTATGCCATTCGCGATGCTTCCTGGGGTTGTAGTTAATGTTCATCCCTTCATTTAAGACTACAAGTACACAGTCTAGTACCTTTGTCTTATTGTCTGATTTTCAAATGCATTTTTGCTTTTAATCAAAGTTTGTAATGTTGTGATTCACCTCCGAGCTGGTTTGGTTCATGGTTAGAACTCTTTAAGAAGTATAGGGAAAATACCGCCATAACCAAGATTGCAGAAAAAGTGGGCGGGAACTGTGGTGTACTATATTGATTATTTTGTCATAAATGTTTTGCCATTCTGTTTGGTGACACTAGTTGCACAGAAATGACACAATACACCTTAAAAAATATTTTAATCGTGTCATTGGTCACACTGGCTTATTTGATAGCCCCTTGCAATCCAATTGGTAAATCGAGTTGGGACAGCAACACGTATAGTGTTAATGGAGACTTTTGTACTCTCAGGAGTCCCTTCCTGCAGTCATCTCCAACAATTCCCAGATCTCACAGCCTGTTGAATCATGTGAAAATGGGGAAAAAAATGAAGGGGTGAAAGTTCAAAGTTGGATGAATTGATTTTCTTGATTTTCATGTTCTTCAAAATCCCTAAACCGAGAACAAAGTTTCTAACACTAACTCCTCTAGAGCTTTCAAGCTACTTTCACAAAACTCGGCACAGACCATCATACAGTTCTGAAATAGTGTGCTGAATTTATAACCAATCAAATGTATGATTTTCGTTCTGTGGTTGATGAGAGATTGGAAAAGTCCTTTTGGCTAACATTGATGTAATGTTCAAATGTGCCATCAAAATTTAAACTCCAACTATCTAAAATTCTAATGTACACAAATCCACATAAGGCCTTTGATCTGCTTTAGGTGCTTTCTCCATCTCTCTCTCTCTCTCTCTCTCTCTCTCTCTCTCTCTCTCTATCCATCTCTCTATCTATCTGTCTGTCTGGCTGGCTATCCATCAAATTTAAAACTAGTTCAACCTTTCAGACAAGGCTTTGTCAAGCCAACATCAAAGTTTGTTTGTTTGGACAAACTTTAACTATCTTTACCATGTAAATTTAATTCAACTGTAAAACACAGAATTAAGGAAAAATAAAATGGAAAATATTGAATTTGGAAAAGAAATTAAAACATTTTGATTTCATAGGACCTTACAAATAGTCGGCAGTATGCAGAGTATATCATGGAAGTTTTTAGTAGGCCACGTAAATGCTTATATTCCATTCTGCACATAGCTAGAGTCTGAATTCCTTTCCTCATGCCATCTCCTTCGCATCTCACTCAGGATCTCAAAACATAGCGTCACAGTGTGGTGATAGTGTCTTTAGCAACATTTGGCTCGTCCTGTCCCAGCACGTCCACTGCTGTTTTCTTAGAGCTCCAGCCCTCTAGGTGCTGTCATTACCATTGACCTTTGGCGAGCAATGGAATACATAGCAATGGAAAGTGTTTTGTTGAATCTCAGTGGGATAAGAATTTTGATGGCAAGAGATAGCTGCCCTTTCATCCTCCCCCCAACCCAACTGGCCTGTTGCAGCTTGCACAAAGTTTAGGTTTCATGCCCACCCGGTAGGGTATGAGCTTGTTAATCATACTTAACGTAAGCATATCGGTAAAAATGTAAAGAATACTAAAACTAGATTTTAAAGTTTAAAAATAAATATGAGTGGTACTTTACTGTGCAAAACCCGCTACCATGATGCCAAAGGTGTTGCTAGAACCTATTTAGGAGGGCTTTAGCCCCCCTAAAATGTATCTCAGACCCCTAAAAATCTGTGACTCAGAAAGCAGCAAGCAAATCTTTAAACAGCAGCAACACTGCACTTTTTGTTAGTATGAGACTGCTTTGGTGGCTTTTTCCACTTGTAAAGACTGACTATAGTGCAAGCCAATAGCATTGGAGTGCAGGCTATGTAGGAGCGTATCATTGGTTTGAACCACTGAATATGAATACGCCCCATTCCCCCATTCGATTCGTGAACAGGTGAGAATCAGCGTCTGTTGACCAACTGAAGGAGAGGAGCATGTCGTTTGTTTAGTTTGGTAATCTCGTTTAACAAGGAGAGAAAGGGGCTGGATGGATTAAGAGTAAAAGTGACTAATGACATTACAATGACATCAAGACGTAATAAACACGTAATTATTTTCAAGTTATTTAGTTGCATATTTATTGATTTATTTCTAAAATTTGTGTTAATACTTCTGAATGAATATTACTATATTATATATTATGTAATATACTATATAACTATTAATATTGCTATCTTGAATGCTGTAAACACAGTTTAAAATGTCTCCATCTATGCAACAGAGTGTAATACATTAAATAAGGTTTAATTGAGGGCTGAGCCCCACTAATTTACAATCCTAAAATTGCCTCTACAAGACACTGTGGTTTTCTGGGTTGTTGCCAGGGCATTGCTATACTGTTGCTAAGGTGTTCTGCATAGTTTTGGCACACATGTTGGTTGCTAGGGTGTTCCTGGTAGTTGCACCCCATATGTCTATGGTGTTATATTGCCTATATGGCATGGTTAATTTCCTCAAAGTGTATCTATGGGATATTGTTTTGTCTGCCAGGCAAAAATCAGAAGTCTGATCACCAAGCAATAGACATTCTCAAATCAAGATTCTGTCATTCTGCTTCTCAAGTAATTTGTTCTTGTATAAAGGATGTTTAGTCTATTTTATATCCAGTATTTTACTGGAAAATAAGACAAAAAATAGTCCGTAAGTAAATTGAGTTTTGCATTGTTGAACAAACACCTAAAAAATTACTTTTACAAGCAACACTAATCATTAAAGTTAATCCAGTTTATGCAATAAATGTAAAAACAAATCCATGTAACTTGAATATTGTCTTATATACCCAATTGTAATCTTTGTTTATTCGACCCAACAGGTTCAGATCTCCAAGTTTGTTTGTCCAGAAATGTAACGTGCTGCACAAAGAAGATGGAGGAACGTTATCAGGTCGCGGCACGACGAGATATCCAAAATCTTCTCCAGATATCCAGCTCTAGTCTGAAGTTCCTGATCTCACGGAATGTGGCTGCTTTTCATGGTGAGTGAGATAAATGATTGGGAAGACTAACATTAGTGTATTCTCTAGAATGCCACGCAAACGTTTAGAAGCTGAATTGAAAATCAAAAAAAAAAAATCCACTTCATGTAAGGCTATTTGATTAGTTGCTTGGCGCCAAGATGAGTTCGATTTCACCCTCTGCAGATCTCTTTTCACATTGTACTTTTGGGTCCAAACCATGGTATGTTTGTGTCGCTATGGGAGTACAAGAGGTAGTTGTTTACCAGGAAAATATGTTTTTGAAGTATTTGTCCCTTTGTATTTAGTATGGAAACGTTTTGATGCGCAGAACAGCATTTGCGTTTTGTCTGCCGTGGACGTGAAGAATGTGCACTGCTCTCCAAAATCAATATATCTGGAGAAGAGCGACTATGAGAATCACATAATACTATAATTAGAGTGTCTGGGAGCATGCAAAGATTCAAATTATATGGCATCAATAGCGTTTCACTTTCGCAAGTTAGGACAGATAGCTTTTATACCGATCACAAAGTAGGGCTGTGCATATGCCAACATATATCAGTATATCGCAAACTTTTCTCACAATATTGGATTGATACATAGAACCCTGTCGCAATATTATAACTGATCAGTTTGTGTATTTATGTATATCTTGTCCAATATTGAAGAAGCAGAGATGTCTAAATAACCGCAGATACAATCATGTACTGATATACACTCACCTAAAGGATTATTAGGAACATCATACTAATACTGTGTTTGACCCCCTTTCGCCTTCAGAACTGCCTTAATTCTACGTGGCATTGAGTCAACAAGGTGCTGAAAGCATTCTTTAGAAATGTTGGCCCATATTGATAGGATAGCATCTTGCAGTTGATGGAGATTTGTGGGATGCACATCCAGGGCACGAAGCTCCCGTTCCACCACATCCCAAAGATGCTCTATTGGGTTGAGATCTGGTGACTGTGGGGGCCATTTTAGTACAGTGAACTCATTGTCATGTTCAAGAAACCAATTTGAAATGATTCGAGCTTTGTGACATGGTGCATTATCCTGCTGGAAGTAGCCATCAGAGGATGGGTACATGGTGGCCATAAAGGGGTGGACATGGTCAGAAACAATGCTCAGGTAGGCCGTGGCATTTAAACGATGCCCAATTGGCACTAAGGGGCCTAAAGTGTGCCAAGAAAACATCCCCCACACCATTACACCACCACCACCAGCCTGCACAGTGGTAACAAGGCATGATGGATCCACGTTCTCATTCTGTTTACGCCAAATTCTGACTCTCAACTCTCATCTGAATGTCTCAACAGAAATCGAGACTCATCAGACCAGGCAACATTTTTCCAGTCTTCAACTGTCCAATTTTGGTGAGCTCTTGCAAATTGTAGCCTCTTTTTCCTATTTGTAGTGGAGATGAGTGGTACCCGGTGGGGTCTTCTGCTGTTGTAGCCCATCCGCCTCAAGGTTGTGCATGTTGTGGCTTCACAAATGCTTTGCTGCATACCTCGGTTGTAACGAGTGGTTATTTCAGGCAAAGTTGCTCTTCTATCAGCTTGAATCAGTCGGCCCATTCTCCTCTGACCTCTAGCATCAACAAGGCATTTTCGCCCACAGGACTGCCGCATACTGGATGTTTTTCCCTTTTCACACCATTCTTTGTAAACCCTAGAAATGGTTGTGCGTGAAAATCCCAGTAATTGAGCAGATTGTGAAATACTCAGACCGGCCCGTCTGGCACCAACAACCATGCCACGCTCAAAATTGCTTAAATCACCTTTCTTTCCCATTCTGACATTCAGTTTGGAGTTCAAGAGATTGTCTTGACCAGGACTATTTACATCATGTCCTAGAGATCAATAGTGAAAACATAGTATTTTATTCATTCATTTCCTATACCGACTCGATTACATCATTCACAGTGCATCATGGAAGTAGGTGGCATGTTTCACAGGTTTCGATGGCTGTGGTTCTCTGATTGGTGGATCTTTCTCTTCTGTGCCATGGGTAATGTAGTTGTTTACCATGAATTCTGCCATCAAACACGATTTTTAAACAATGAAGTTGAAATAACGCAGACAGTTGGCTTCAATGGAAGCGTATACCATCAATGAACAACCTTGTCTTTAAAGGTTTATAAGTTATCGTTGAAAATCAACTCCTCTACAGGATAAACTAATGGGATTTTTTTACTTCCGGAACCACACTGTTGCACTCTATCATGATGTCTTGAAGTGCTTTGCAAACTGTACCCCAGACCACTTTTTATACAGCACAACCTTGGTATAGTATACCTACATAGCAAGTAGAGTTTCCCAGTACACACTGCCCTGAAAGCCGTGACATGTAATTTAGTTCCTCTGAGTCTCTCTGAAGGCTTAATTCTGTTGTCTATTCACTACTTTTCAGTTTGACCAGAGTTCGTTTAAGGTTTTAGAATGAATGGCTTTCTTGATGATCTGTTGAACAAAATGCTTGTTAGGAGGTCTTAATGAAACCCTTTACGTCCTCATAATGTCAGTACATGGGAGCCAACACACACCTTTGTGGAGGAACTGTTTAAATGAAATTACAAACCTGGATCTCCCACAAGAGTTAACTGTAGAAGATGCAGTCTTCCAGGGATCCTCCCAAATAAAAACATCTCTGTTTTGCCTACTGCTAATTCTTGAATAGACTAGCACTCAAGTTTCACAGAGGTGGTTATTGGCATTGTAGTAGCTCACGATTGGCCCAGGTTACTGTTAGTGTTCTGAAGAGTTCCAGCAGTGTGAAGATTAAGCCCATTACATTTAAAGGGTCATTTTTTACTATTGATATGTGGAGGGTGAATGAGTTTTAGAGAGGTCTGATTTTGTGAAGTAAGTGGGAATGGATGTGTTTGAATTGGAATCAATTGTAAATTGGAATTGGTTGTCTGTTCATGCTTCACAACATCTCTTCTTTACTTATTTAAAGGAATATTCCAGGTTCAATACAATTTAAGCGCTGTCGACAGCATTTGTGGCATAATGTTGATTAACACTCTTAAGTCATTTTGACTCATTCCTCCTATTCTTTAAAGGATAGTGGCAGTTACAATGGAAGTGAATGGGGTCAATCAGTAAACGATAAAATACTCACTGTTTCAAAAGTTTAGCCACGTATTCCTTGAAAAGTTGAGGACACCCAAAAAGGAAAATTCTACCAATTCTAAGGGGTTTAACAGAAATTGTAATGGTTTTAATGGTTACAATGGGAATTGTATTGGTTTTATTGAAAGCTATAATGGTCCCTGTGTGTCTCTACTAGCAATGTGTTCATTTTTATTGGTGGCATGCAATGTCAATTGGATACCATTATGTAACGTACATATCTGTAATGGAAACCTATACAAACCATTAAGTCCTAATGTAATATGGTCCAAAACACAGCAAAAAACATTTAGAAAGGGTTTTAATAGTGAACTACTAACTTTAATTATTAAATAATTCAAAAAAGCCTTTGGCGTAATCGTACACTACATTTCCAGTGCTGGGTAAATTACTTCTGAAATGTAATCGGGTACTGATTACAAATTACACACCATGAATTGTAATCCATTACATAATCTTTTAAATTACACTTTTTAGGAAACCTAATATGATTACTTTTGGATTAATTTTGGATTACCCATTACATATTTGAATGAAAAACTAATTATTAATTTTACATTTATTATGTACCAATTAAAAACATTATATCAAACGAAAACTTGGTATTTGTCAGATGGTTTTAGAATAAAAAAAGGTGCTTTAAATGGTCATAAAAATTTATGATACTCAAGATATCGGGCCAAATGAGGGCGTGCTAGTGTGTACCAGGGCCAGTTGCGTTCCCACTGTTGGTTCCGGGGCTTCATCGTGCCTTCATCAGGGCTTCAAGGTCCGAGGCTATTGGCCCCGGCTGGCCAGTTGAGAGCACTTGCTCGCACTGGCCCGATGGTGGAAAAGTGGCTAATGAGAACATGCTTGTATTTTTTATTATGTTTTTAAAATGTTTTTTTAATAATGAGATAATTGTACTATCTCATAATTATTCATGAGAAGGTGTGGCCTTAACCTATGACTAAAGTGCATTTGCATGGCGCACATGTGCTGAAACATGTGCTTTTACAGAAGAGTGTCTAACATTTTGGACAGGTGGACAAGGGCTTGTTACATAAAATATTCAGACCGCTCAGATCGTCCTTTTCTAATTTAACTACGCACTAGTTATTGCATTTGTCTGATTGGTGGTGTAAGAATGTAATCATGTAATCCTAATAATGTAACGATAATCTGATTTCGCACATTATAAAATGTAATGCAATCAAATTAAAAGTACTTGATTTTTGTATTCTGATTACGTAATCCAGATGGGATGAAATCCATTACTACCCAGCACTGTAGATTTCCAGCTTCACGAGAGTAAGATTGGCCCAGGACGAACTTTCCCCTGCGCTTCAAATACAAGTGTAGACACGATTCTGTTTGCAGTTTACCTCATGATACATCATTACTCTGAGCGTTTGCACTCATGTTTAGCCTGCAGTTGCACAAATTGTATCGAGACGTCATACAAACCATATTGTTAAAATCAATCCCTTGAGTGATTTCTCTTGTGGCTTTGGGCCATCATTTGTGAGAATGGTATTCAGGTGGCAGTTACCATAGTATTTAAAAACCATTTTGCACATTTTGTTGGGTGTAGACTCTGGGAGAGCCCTGACAGTGTCTAATCACAAGACTCACTTTATGAGATTAAACCTATATTACAGGGCTCAAATCACAGGCTCCCGCTCAACTAGTTATTACCTCTCACCTACAATACAGAACGCTATTGAAGTTTTTAAACATATACTGAATGAAAATAAAAGGATCAAACACACTGCTGTATCCATACTGTACAGGATTCTGATGCAACAGTATATTGGTGATTACATTAGTGTCAGCCAGTATTAAACATTTAACATTTTTAACAATGGTCTGATTATGTACTAAAGAAATGTATTTAAACATTATAGCCCACTCTTTTCCAATGCCATTTTAAATACATATTTGCTTTCGTGCCACATTTTAATTTGAAGCTTATGAAACTTGATTTTAGCTTTCATTTTATGAAGAATTTTACATGTTGTGTCTTTGTTTGTGTATTTTACATTTTCTAACGTTCTAACGGTGAAGCATATGAAACTTGATTGAAGTTTTTAGTATTTTTTTCTTTCTTTTTTTTTAACGAAACAATGTGGATTTATGATATTATCCATAACATTAAAAAAAATCATTTGTGCAGGAATTTTACATTTAGCTTATTTTTTATTAAATTTTTTCAATTTATGATTTCGGCCATAACATAACTTGTTTTGAGCTTTAGTATTTTTTTGTTTTTTACAAAAAAATATATATTTATGATATTTCCCATAACATAAAAATATAAATATGTTTTTATTTTATGAATAATTTTACATTTTCTATTTTTAATTTTGTTTTACATTTTCTAATGTACATTTATAATCTATTATTACAAAATTTTAGCTGAAGCATGTAAAACTTTTTTGAGCTTTTGTTTTTATTTATATTATTTATTTTTTATGATATTGCCTATAACATATATATATATATAATGCCAAAGCCTATGGGGTTGTTAGTAAGGCTGGACGACACGGCTCCAAAAAGTATCTTGCTTTTTTTCAGCCTATTGAAAATATTCGATATACAGTGCAGGCCAAAAATATTTGCACCCTTGGTAAATATGAGCAAATAAGGCTGAGAAAAAATAAAACTTCATTGTTTATCCTTTCGATCTTTAATAAAAAAATTTTTTAAATCTAACCTTTAATTGAAGTAAAACAATTGAAACAGGGGAAATATCTCTATTAAATAAATACTTTTCTCCAAAACACGTATTTTATTTTATTTTTACGTTTTATTTATTTATTTTACAAAAGAATGTAGATTTATGATATTGGCCGAAACATAACAAAAACACTTTCTTCAATTTTATAGAAGAAATTAACTTTATTTTGATTGATTGATTTATTTAGATTTTTCTGTTCTGAAGAAAATTTGGAACGCCCAATTCCCAATGCACTCTTAATTCCTCGTGGTGGCGTAGTGACTCGCCTCAATCCGGGTGGTAGAGGACGAATCTCAGTTGCCTCCTCGTCTGAGACCGTCAATCCTTGCATCTTATCACTTGGCTTGTTGAGCGCGTTACCGTGGAGACATAGCGTGTGTGGAGCATACACGTACAACTCACCATGCACCCCACCGAGAGCAAACCACATTATAGTGACCACGAGGAGGTTGCCCCATGTGACTCTCCCCTCCCTAGCAACCGGGCCAATTTGGTTGCTTAAGAGACCTGGTTAGTGTCACTCAGCACACCCAGGATTCGAACTCGAGACGCCAGGGGTTGTAGTCACCGTCTTATTCTTTTTGACTGTTTTATTATCTGCCAGGTGAAAATCATAAGTCCAATCATTTAGAAAAGTAATATCACACTTCTACTCAACAAGCCACACAATTCGAGGTGTCAGTCATGTATGTATCACAAACAGGAAGGGACAAATTAGACACTGAAGTTTAATACTTACGGGTTGGGAATGAGCAATTGTAATAGTTATTAGCAAACACCACTTTATTACAGCTCACAACATCATCAGCTCTCAGTATCAGCCGATGTTTCTATATTGGCAAATCTCTAGTAAAAGAACAAGCCATTTTTGGGAAGAATAACCCTTTTTGAGCTCCATATATCTTAGTGTCTTCATACAATGGATTTGGTCTGTTACTCTTGGGATATTTGTAGCACATGAGTGTTTAATACTGGAGAAAGTTTAATTACATCTTGTTTCACTCGCTTTACTCTTGGTGGTCCGCTACAATGTGTGTTTTGCTGCTGTTTTTATGAGGTTAGACCAATTCTAAATGATGTTCCAGTTTAACCATTTATAATGCATGTATAAACATGAATAGCTCTGGCTTCGAAACAAATGAGCACCTTTTCCTAATTAAGCTTCCTTGTGTTTTGTTTGGAGATTTATTTGGTTTGTCTAGAAAAGATTAGATTGCCACGAATTGGTGTCTAAACACTGGATACTGTGAAAAGCTTTTAACCACAAGGTGATGGTCCAGCTATCTTCAAGAGATGTTTTGATTTCAGACCACTTCCCCATTGTAAATCACACAGTAGTGTGTGTACAGTGAGCACCTCTGTTCTAAATTACATATAATATTACCCAGCTGTTCCCCTTTCTTAAATCTCACTCTTGAATGCTGTCAAAAAGTATATTCATGGGTCATATTTAAGCTCAAATGCAAATTAAATTAGAAATAAAGAAAATTAATACTAAAGGATCATTAAAGAAATATTCCGGGTTCAATACAAGTTTAGTTCATTTGACATCATTTGTGGCATAATGGTGATTACCACAAAAAATTATTTAAATAAAAGTAAAAAAAATAGCATTATTATATATATATTATATTAATAACTGCAATTATTATTAGTTTTTTTAAATAAACGAGGGGCAAGTCGAAATTAGTTTTTTGCCAATAAACTTTCTGCCACAAATGATGTCAATTAAGCTTAATTATTTTAGATATATGACAATTAAGCATATTTCCCCCAACATTTTTATTACAGTAATGTAAAAATATAATAGTAATTGTTTACAATGTAAAGTATTTATTCACCATGGTAGTAATGAATAAATGTGGTTAATTGTTATGAAAATAAAGACACAAACATTTTAAAAGTCTTAAAATAGGGGCTAATTTTCTTTATTACATTTTTAATCATTTATTTTATTAACTTTGGGGTGAAATGGTATGGAAGCCCATTTATGCCACATAAAAAAATTAAAAATTTGCTTGTGTGAGTCTAATTTTTGAGATAATAAATCATTATTATGAGATTACCTTTTATTTCATAATTCTGATTTTTCAATATCATAATTATGAATTTTTATCTTTTAATTGTGACTTAAATCTCATAAAATTATGACAACATTTGATCTAATAATTACAAATTTACAATCTCATAATTGGGACATTTTATCTAAAATTTAGATTTGTTTTATCTCATTATTACAATTTTGACTTTTATCTCATAATTATGGCCTAGTAATACATAATTTTGATTTAGCATGTCATAATTTTGAGATAGTACAACAAACATGTCTTTTTTCCTCATAATTTTGACTATCTCATAAATATGACTTCTTATCTCATAATTTTGATTTAGCATCTCATAATTTTGACTTAGTGTTTCAAAATTATGACATTTTATCATACAATTATGATTTAGTATCTCATAATTGAGATTTTTATATGCGGTGGTAATGGGCTTCCGTAGGGGAAATGTGACACAGACGTTTTTGAATTTTTATTAAATGAATATGTCATCTTTAATATGTCATCTTTAAATTGTTTTACATTGTATGTAAAACAAAAAAGATGCAATGAAAGTGAACACTGACATCTTTTTTGTTTCACGGTCATACAGAAAGTCTTGAAAACATGAGGGCGAGTAAATGATGACCGAATGTTCAGTTTTTGGTGAACTATTCCTGTTAAATTTTAGTAGTGAAATTCATTGTCGGTGTGGTGTTCATCGTCTTTGCGCTCACTGGCTTATTCCAACAAGCCAAGATTAATAGTTCTGGTTGCCATGGAATGATGGCAAACTTCTCTCAGCCTGCAAGAAACTAAAAGAAAAAGTAAATTGACCAGCGTCTCTCCCAGTGGGCAGCAGCATATTTGGGCATTGTGTAGTTGAAGCAAAGACCCTTTACGACCCCTGGTTAAAGTCAAACTCTCTCCTGTGGAGCTCGAGATTGGCCTCACAGTTGGTTAAATGTTGCATGTTGAAAAGGCCACCTCTTTTTTCTTTAACTTTTGGACTCGTCTACCTTATTTTTGCTTTCCCTACACTGCCAAATGACATCAAAGGTTGCTCTGCATCAGTGGAGAGCTGATATCGTAAAATGGCCAGGTGATGCCGAGAGAAAACAGCAATCTATTCCGAGACGGAGGCTAGGATAAGGGGCAAGATGTTTTTCTTAAGAACTGCTCACTAGTGAGAGCAAAATTATGCAGTTGAGTGAAGAAAATACCTCAAAGCCACTTGTTGAAAGAGTATTCGAGCAGGCATACTTCCTAAAGTTGAGGTTGGGAAAAAATTGCGAGCATTTTTGCCTGTGGTGAGTTCAATCCTATTCAACGCTAATCACTTTGACTTCTCAAGAAAAGTGTGAATCATCATTTTGGGAGTTATGGGATGACAGAATGACCAGAGTTTACTGGTCCTGGAACCCTGTGAATTTTGAAATAGTTCCCATTCTTCTGGAATAATAAATCACAAATGACATTTCTTTAAAATATCTGTTGTTTTTCTTACACTGTAAATTTTTTTTTTCCATTTGAATATTAATATGTGAAAAGATGCACACATATACAGTATCACATCACTGGAAACGCATCAAAACGGACAAAAATGTCCATCCAGCACATGTTTTCATACTCCATTGACTAAAAATAGTGCAGATGAGAAGTTTCCAAGAGGTGTTTGTGCTGAAAACAGCAAGACCCAGAGCAGCTGAATGACAGAGGATAGCTTTTCTTGTAGCTTGACAACGCTTCTTTATAAAAGCAGCGCGAGATCAGAAACGTTCAGAAATCTAGTGCATGTTTATATACAAAAAATAATTCCAAATAGTCCAGATGGGTCCTCTTTGGTGTTCAGGAATAGTTAGTCTACCCTAGGCCTGTCTGTCCTGGTCTCTCTTAGTTCACAAATTTAAGCATCAGTGGGCGGGGCCAAAGATGCAATGATGTAAAGTAGGTGTTGATGTTTTTACGCTGTAAAGGAGTTCATGAATGGCAGGGCGGAGGGCGGGGCCGGGTCGTGATCATACACACCCAGTCCCGTATTAGGCTAATCAAGCCTCCGAGGTATAAAGGTCGACTGCAGGGTGTCGTGCGGGAGAGAGAGATCGTTAGCGGACATGTCCGTCATGTGTGTGTTTGTGTCTTCTTTTAAGTTTACCATTAAACCATTATTTATATTGAAAAGCCGGTTCTCGCCTCCTCCTTTCCATTGAATACTGTTACAATGAATTAATGAGCATAGGGAAGTCGCGGAAGTAGAGAACTAAGCTTTTTCGAAGACTGGTTTGAATAAATGCCTTTATTGCATTGGGGATTAAGTTTTGAGTTCTGAAATGTACTGATTTATAGTAGAATGACCTCTTATATGTCTAAGTATCAAGGAAAATGTGATTCCTTATGACATGACCCCTTTAAGAATGTTTACATATTTTTACTGAAAGCAAGATAAAAAAATAATCAGATTTGTTTTTTGTTGTTTTCTCCATGACGATGGAGAGCAAACAGAGACTGCTTGAGTCTCCTGTAGAGTTTCAGCAGAGATCTTAACAATGTCTCAAACTGTGCTCTGATTCGCCAAGATAGCAACGTATGCAATCAAATGTCAGATCTTAAAATGAACTATTTTACAACGTTATCAGATCCAGAGGTCTGCATACTGTAATGCTGATGAAGGAAAGACATTGGGGAACATTAAAGGACAAAAACAAATGAAAATTGGTAGACCTGCTTGTCTTATTTGATCAAGAACGGCACATACGTATAGTACACATGCCACACTGAGGAGGAAATGGGAGGAACAGGAGAAGAGGAGATGAAAGAGAAGACTAATATTCCCATTTGTTAAACTCAAGCCCTCCAATTAGGCATTTTTATTAGATAAAGATGGAGACAGGGCTGTGATTCATTACTATAACAGTGACAGTGAAGAAAATAAAACAGTTAACAGATATACAACAAAAAAAAGGAATGTGTATGTTTAACAGTATGACTTTCTTTTTTATGCAAACACAAAAGGAGATGTTTTAATAATGATTACCCTCCGTATTTTCAATGCAATTGGTAGTGAATTGTGATTTACTTCAAATCATAAAATAGAACCCCAAAGTAGCATAAAAGTATTCCATGCAGTATTCGGTGAGAATTTGGTGTCCCCCTATTGCAATTGAGCATACATACATGCACACTCTTTAAAAAAATATAAACGCCACTTATGCCTTAACATAAACACATAAAAGCCGTGTGTGATAAAGGGCTTTGTCTTAACAGGCTTTAATCCCTTAAAAGGCTGCACTTGCATTTGCGGGACGTTTCAGAACACTGCTTTCTGCATTTAAACATGGCATGCAAAAGTCTTGACAGAATGAAAATGGAATATTAATTTATGGATATAAAAGATATAGAAGCCTCAGTGATGTCAAATGATGTCCACACAGCAAACTAACAAGGAACTATGCTTCTAACCACAGGTAAGAGCTGGTTTCGGGGAAACACCAAGTCATTGAACTATGTTGGTCACGGAAATTCCGACCATTGTTGGTTAACGATGCTTCTGGGAAATGCACCCCAGGATAGTTAAAGTTAGTTCAAATGTCTACATGTTTATAGTTAGCTACCACCCCCTTGATGACTAAAGTTTGACCGCCACAGCAACGCAAGAATGAACACTAAATATGTTCAACGGGACAGCAAGTTTGCAATGCATTTGCCTTGCATTTGTGTCTACGTTTGAGTACTTGCACAAAGTATATTTCTGGCCTAATGAGTAAACTTCAGATCCTGCTGTTGAGTAGAGGTGTGCAATTTCTTAAAAAAATTAAAAAATAAATCTGAGGATTACAATATTCACCTGGTGGAAGATAAAACAAGTTCGTATTCATTTAAAAATGTGTTCGTTCAATGAGGGACTTCTATTTTGAAAAATAATGTCCAGAAGCACTTCCTGTTTTCTGCTTGGGTTAAATGTGCTTGTTGTCAAACACGGGACAATAATTAAAACCTATCCTTTGATTTATCCACCACAGTGGGCAATAAACAAGCCAAGTTTGAGTTTGTATACTGGCGTCTGGTCTCATTATTATCTGCACTCACACAATGCAGTAACATATGCACAAACTGTGGCACACTACTTCATATGAGTCAGCACCTATGTATACTGCACGCACACACACCAAGTGACAATTGTGCACCTAATCTGTTCTCTGCTATATGCATCATGAAATATGCACCTTAAACTTTACTGTATTAAAATCATTCCATTATCGCAAGCCCTTGCGATACGCATATCACAAGATGTACATTTTAAATAAAAATCAAATATATTGTGCAGTCCTATTAAGAAACCACCGTAACACCCTAACAACCAGCTCGCAATGCCGTAGCTACCACCCTGAACACTGTAGCATCTTGTCATGACTTTGGCCTGGGCAAGCTCCACTCACATTTTAATCATAAAATATTAAAATCGAGTTTGATTAGTTCCAGTCTCTCTCACGCCTTGATTTTAATTTGGGGTTTTAGCTGATTTTAAACTGAAAGAACGTAACATTGAATCAAACAGAAAACAAATCCTCTTTATTTTTAAAGTGTACATCCTTGATGCCTGGACAGCTGGAAGAAAGATACAAAGCCTGTCTATTAATTAAGCCGTCACAGACAGCTTCAAACTGATAAAACATGTTATATGCATGACTTGTATTTTCGAATGGCTCCTGGTTGACTTGCATTGCAATCCTCTTTGTAATTCAGGAAGTCTTCTTGGCAGGATCGAATATCCCTTCGTGCCTTCCATACATATGGGGACATAAGCACTTAGAGCCCTGGAAAGTGGCACTTTTTGGCTAATTGTTCTTAATAGCAGAAAGATACCATGCCATGTGGGTGGCGGGATGTGACACGAGGGGCCACATTCAGAGTGTTTATATATCACAGCCACTGACATTCCCTGGAGACACTGGAGGATGTAGAAGGAATTTATTTCTCAGGCATTTATCATAATCTCATAATCTGTTGAATTTTAAAATAACAGATTTGACATGTTTGATTAGAAGTCCATGTATTGCATCTGTTATTCATGGGAACAACAAACTGATGCATACATCGAACTACATTCGAGTGTTGGTTAACCATGCAAAACTTGCTACCATAATCCCAGAGTGTTGCTATGCGGTTGCTACAGTGTTCTGTGGGGTTTTTAGCAGGTTGCTATGTTGTTGCTAAGGTGTTATGAGTGGTTGCTAGGTGGTTTCTAGGGTGATTTGTGTAGTTGCATACTTACTGGTCCATGTCAAAAGAGTTCCCTTCCCCTCTATGCAACATAGTTTTGTGTCAAATAGTAATATTTGAATGAGATGGCAAAATAGTAAGATATACACTCATATCGTATGACTCGGCTTGTTCGAAAAGCCAAGTTTCATTTCCATACAGACCGATCATTTCAAATTGACACATTACAGGCATCATATTTTAGTTAGGCTCCTATCTAACACTTTAGTTTAAGAATGGAAATGTCAGTGAACAAATTTGTTAACTCATTCCATATTAATTTATGCAATACCAATGACTAATATAACCTGTAATACGATTCCCTCGTCTTGTTACAAATCCAGATGTTTTCTTTCTTCCATTGCACATAAGTTATTTCCTATTAAAATCAATGTTCGGTGTAGGTTAGGGGTTTAACTTAGGAAAACATTGTTCTTTGGCTCATTTATTTTTCTCTATTGGAGTAAATGTTGTACGTTTTAGGATGAGCAAACTTGTAGAATTTCTTACGATTTAATTTTAGTTGTCAAGAGACAGAGTTGTCTTTATTATGTTCTGGTCTCTATGTAAGGCTCATATCACTCTTCATATAAGTCTATGGTATTTTTTGGTCCATGTTTCTGTCCGACTGGCAAAACAATAGTATGCCAGATCATGCTACTCTAGGCCATATTAGTTTAATTTCCCAAAAGGACACCAGAAGCATCCTTGGCTTTAGAGAATTACCATTACACCACTTGGCACAAACAACGCAGTACACTAAATTCCTCTCTCATGAACCTGTCTGTGATTAACTCTAGACTGCATGCAAACAACCTACCCTAGCCCCTCAATCCCTGGCCTCTCGCTAATCAGAACCTGTCGCTGAAGCAGCTTACAAAGGAAATTTAATGAAAACAAAATTACTTTGCTTTAGATGGCTTCCTGGTAGAGGGCTCTGGTTAGAGGGCAAAGAAATGTTCCCATCCCATTACTGCTACTGTGTGGTCTAGGGATGTGCAAAACTATATATTTTCAGGTGGGTTGCCTGAATGACTAGGTGCCTAATCTGTATAATTAAGCTGGTTTTGGGTTCACCTGACCAAAATGGACATGTATCTTGTAAAGCTTGTCAAATTAAAATTAAAATAACTAGTCAACCTTATTTATCGACGATTTGGCTGTTGGGGGATTAGTCGACCAATGTGACCCATCCTTAGTGTGTCTGTGGCAAATCTCCATCAAGTCTCTTTCAATGTTTTGACAATGCATGCACAACACTTAACCCATGAATCAGAGGGTAATGCTGCACCAGGCAAGTGGCCCTCTTGCACGGGTGAAGTGCCATTCTGTGCCCATCCCATTACATTTTCCCCACTCTAGTGTACTCTGCAATCATAAGTGAACAGGGGAGTTAGGCAGTTTCAACATTGACTCTTCACATTGGCTCGTTCTGAATCCCCTTAAGGGTCTTAAGCCGCAAAAGTTTGGGAAGTAAACAAATGTTCGAAATGACCAGATTAATGCATATGGATGTCTTATTGTTTGTCGACAGACTCTGGATTTGATTTGGTCTAATCCTTTAAATGGGAGCGCTGCTCAATAGCTCTTTTCGCCAGATTTAAATCCTGCAGTTGTCATTAATATTCAAGAAGGGAAATGCATCCAATGTGGTCGCTGCTTCCACTGCAAAGTAGTTTTTTGTAGCAGTGTTGCAGTTATCCTAAAAAAGTTTTTACAGCACTAATTACGTTGATTTAAAGCAGAGCAAAGCTGGTGCGGCTTACTTTGTTGTATGTAAATAAGTTTAACTTTGAATACACAATATCTGAATGTTTACTGTGTATCCCTCCATGGAAATACAGTTCAAGATACAGTTTACCCACTCTCATAAGTTACATGGAAACTTAAAATAAACACAACTCCTAAATGTCGTTCCACAGGAAATTATCCATCTGGTGTTATCACTGCAGATACTGTCAATGATAAGCCATTTTATGAATAAACATCACTGGCAGTTTCCCATGTAGGCCTACACAACTTAGCTATGTGTTTTAGCTATTTATTAATTTTACTGACCACAGTAATCAGGTAAGAAAAACATGGATTCTGATTACTTGTTCATGCTTCACTTTAGTTTAGCTTTAGTGTAGCTTTAGCAATGTTAACCTGGCTATAAATATATTAGGATGCTAACATACATGCTCTCCATAAAAATATCCTATGCACATAGATTACCAAGCATGAACTTTTCCATATGGACATTAGCATGTTGGAGTGGTGGTGGAGTAGTGGTCTAAGCACATAACTGGTAATCAGAAGGTCTTAGGTTCAAGCCCCACAGCCACCACCATTGTGTCCTTGAGCAAGGCACTTAACTCCAGGTTGCTCCGGGGGATTGTCCCTGTAATAAGTGCACTGTAAGTCGCTTTGGATAAAAGCGTCTGCCAAATGCGTAAATGTAAATGTAGCATGTTAATATGCATGCACTTGAGATAGACTAATCTCTTGATCAGCATTTAATCATAAACACATACATACAATTTAATCATCCATTTAATGTGGTAATATCCAGTGATTGATTGGCAGTATTTAAGCAGGTACTTTTATAACATTCACCGATCAGCCACAACAATAAAACCACATGCTTAATATTGTGAAGGTCTCCCATGTGCCGCCAAAACAGCGCCAACCAGCATCTCAGAATAGCATTCTGAGATGATAATCTTCTCACCACAGTTGTACAGAGTGGTTATCTGAGTTACTGTAGACTTTGTCAGTTCAAACCAAGCTGGCCACTCTCTGTTGACCTCTCTCATCAACAAGGCATTCTCATCCTCAGAACGGCCGCTCACTGGATGTGTTTTGTTTTTGGCATCATTCGGAGTAAATTCTAGAGACTGTTGTGTGTCTGGCACCAACAATCATGCCACGGTCCAAATCACTGATATCACATTTTGTCCCCATTATGATGGTTGATGCTAACATTAACTGAAGCTCCTTATCCATATCTGCATGAAGTTATGCACTGCACTGCTGCCACACGATTGGCTGATTAGATAATCGCATGGATTGTTGGTGCCAGACGGGTATTTCTGTAACTGCTGATCTTCTGGGATTTTCACACACAACAGTTGCTAGAATTTACTCAGAATGGTGCCAAAAGCACAAAAAAAAAAACATCCAGTGAGTGCCAGTTCTGTGGACGGAAATGCCTTGTTGACGAGAGAGGTCAACAGAGAATGGCCAGACTGGTTTGAACTGGCAAAGTCTACAGTAACTCAGATAACCCCTCTGTACAATTGTGGTGAGAAGAATATAATCTCAGAATGTTGAGAATTCTATTCTGAGATGCGGGTTGGTGCTGTTTTGTCGGCACAAGAGGGATATACACAATATTAGGCAGGTGGTTTAATTTTGTGGCTGATCGGTGTACATACCTAGCATCTCCAAGTTTAACTTCAAGCAAGCATCAATCAATTTTCTGGCTCTATGTGCTGAGCAAATCACCTTGCCTAAGGATATTAGCCAAAGATATTAATGCTACACTCCCTCCTGAACAAAAATCATTCTTTTATTCATTCATTTGATCAGTTTATTTTGGATTTCCAATCATCCCAAAAGCTGTTGTCGTCACTGATTAATCAGCAAAACTATAAATCAGTTCTCTACTAAAGCGTTCCACTGTTAGTTGTCGCACAGGAATGCCACTGTGGGTTTGTGTTTGTCTAAACCCTTCTGAGAGCCCCTAATAATACTCTTGTTAAGTGTAGCTCAGCCATTTCTGCCACTGTTTCACCACAAACCAGACATCTACTGACAGACTGCCGTACCACACACCCCAGTGTCAAGCACAGGAGAGAACAGCACTTGCCTTTTCACGCATATTGACCCCTAAGAAAAACAAAGGCAACATTCTTTCATAACAGGGCTTGGTGATTTTCTGGATGTAGTCTATATTAGTTTAGAAAAACTGTGATATCTTTATGGTAGAATGACTTTCTTGTATGCTGTTTCTGTTCTTTTAACCTTATCAGAGGCATAAACTGTAGATGTATTTTTATATATTTTGAAGTAAATTTGAATGTGCATTATCATAACAATGTTAAGATGAAGCCTGACAATGTTTCCAGTAATTGATGAGTTGTGAGTGGTTTCTGGGGTGCTACTATGCAGTTTCTAAGGTGTTCTGAGTGGTTACTATGGGGTTGTTAGTAGGGCTAGACGACATGGCCCAAAAATTATCTAGCTTTTTTCTGCCTATTGACGATATTCTATGCCGCTTTAAATCAAATATTTTATATATATATATATATATATATATATATATATATATATATATATAGTTGACTTAACACATTAATTCAGTGCAATTAATTATATAAAAAATAACACATAAAAAAATTAACACAATTAATCACGTCCCCGGACCATAATAAGGAAGATTAAGTGGTTGCTGAGTGTTTCTAGGGTGTTTTCTGGGTAGTTACTATTGTGCTGCTATGCAATTGCTTAGGTGTTCTGAGTAATTACTAGGGTGTTCTTGATGGCTAATAGGATGATCTGGGTAGTTGCGAGGGAGTTGGTGTGCATTTGCTAATGTGCTCTGTGTGGTTGCTAGGGGGTTGATTTGCAGTTGCTAAGGTTTACTAAGTGGTTACTAGGGTATTCTTGGTCATTGCTAGGGATTTGGTATGCAGTTGCTGATGTGATCTGAGTGGTTCCTAGGGGGTTGGTAGGGTGTTCTGGGTAGTTGCTTGGGTGTTGCTATGTAGTTGCTAAGGTGTTCTGAGTGATAACTAGGGTATTCTAGGTTGTTGATAGGGAGTTGCTATGCAATAGCTAAGCTGTTCTTAGTGGTTTCTAGGGTGTTACTATGCAACTGGTAAGGTGTTCTGAGTGGCCATGATCTGGGTATTTCTTGGCAGTTGGTATGCAGTTGCTAAGGTGTTATGTGTGGTTGCTAGAAGGTTGCTAGGGAGTTGGTATGCAGTTGCTGAGATGTTCTGAGTTGTTGCTACGGGGTAGGGTGTCGCTGTGCAGTTTCTACGGTGTTCTGAGTAGTTGTTAGGGTGTTTCTATGCAGTTTCTAAGGTGTTCTGAGTAGTTGCTAGGGTGAGTGGCTAACAGGAGGATCTGGACAGTTTTAGGGAGTCGATATGCAGTTGCTAAGGTGTTCGGCATGGTTGCTAGGTGATTGATATGCAGTTGTTAAGGTTTTCTGAGTGGTAACTACAGTTTTCTAGGTTGTTGTTAGGGAGTTGCTATGCAGTTGCTAAAGGCTACTCAGTGGTTGCTAGAGTGTTCTGGGTAGGTGCTAGGATTATGCTGTGCAGTTGTTAAGTTGTTCTTATTTGTTACTAAAGTTTGTTGCTCAGGAAGAAGAGGCGCTGGTGAGCCTTCTTCACAACGGCCTCGGTGTGGACAGACCATGTGATTTCCTCCGTAATGTGGACACCGAGGAACTTGAAACTTCTGACTCTCTCCACCGGTGCTCCATTAATGGTGATGGGGCTGTGTTCCCTGTCTTTCTTTCTGAAGTCCACTACAAGCTCTTTGGTTTTACTGACGTTGAGGGAGAGGTTGTGCTCCTGACACCAGTGTGTCAGAGGTGCACCTCCTCTCTGTAGGCTCTTTCATCATTGTCAGTGATCAGACCTACCACCGTCGTATCGTCAGCAAACTTAATGATGGCATTGGAGCTATGTGTTGCCACACAGTCATGTGTATACAGGGAATACAGGAGTGGGCTGAGAGCACAGCCCTGCAGGGCTCCAGTGTTGTGGGTCAGTGATGAGGAGATGTTGCTGCCCATTCTAACCACCTGTCGTCTGCCTGACAGGAGATCCAGGACCTAGCTGCACAACTAGCTGTTTAAGCCCAGAGCCTCACATCAAGCTTGGAGGGCACTATGGTGTTGAATGCTGAGCTGTAGTCTACAAACAGCATTCTCACATAAGAGAGCAGTGTGTGTTGTAGATGGAATGGCATCATCAGTGGAGCGGTTGTTGCAGTAGGCAAACTGCAATGGGTCCAGAGAAGTGGACAGCACAGAGCAGATGTGATCTCTGATTAGCCTCTCAAAGCATTTGCTGATGATGGGGGTCAGAGCAACCGGACGCCAGTCATTTAAACAAGTTATTTTTGATTGCTTTTGTACAGGCACAGTGGTTGATGTTTTAAAACATGTGGGGACTACAGACAGGGAGAAGGACAGGTTGAAAATGTCTGTAAAAACACCAACCAGTTGGCTCGCGCACGCTCTGATGACGCAGCCCGGAATGCCGTCTGGACCTGCGGCTTTGCGGATGTTCACCCGTCAGAAGGATCGGGTTACATCCGCAACAGAGACAGAGAGTGAACCATCATCTGTAGCATCGGCCGCGAGTGTTCTCTCCACGAGGGTGGTGTTATTGTCCTCGAATCAAGCATCAAATGTATTAAGCTTATCCGGGAGAGAGGCAGCAGTGTTCACAGCGGAGTTTTTATTCCCTTTGTAGTCTGTGATGATGTTAATTCCCTGCCACATACTTCTAGAGTCGGTGGTGTTGAATTGTCCTTAAATTTTGTGCCTGTACTGGCGTTTGGCTGCTCTGATAGTGTTATGGAGGGCATAACTGACTTGTTTCCCGGAATTAAAAGCGGAGGTCCGCGCATTAAGTTCCGCACGAACTTCGCCGTTAACCCATGGTTTCTGGTTGGGGTAGATCTGTATTGTTTTGGTCGGAACAACGTCCTCCACGCACTTCCTGATGAAAAACGTTATGCTATCAGCGTAAACCTCGATGTAGTCATCAGAGGAGGACCGGAACATCTCCCAGTCCGCGTGATCAAAACAGTCTTGTAGAGTCTGATTGGTCCAACCAGCACTGGATCGTTCTGAGGGTGGGTGCTTCCTGTTTCAGTTTCTGCCTGTAAGCGGGCAGAAGCAGAACGGAAGAGTGGTCTGATTTGCCAAATGATGGGTGGGGGAGGGATTTGTAGCCATCCTGGAAAGGAGAATAGTAATGGTCCAAAACCCGGTCCCCTCGTGTGTTGAAGCTGATGTGTTGGTGGTATTTTGGTGCGATTGTTTTAAAATTGGCTTTGTTAAAGTCCCCGGTAACAATGAACGTGGCCTCAGGGTGCGCGGTTTCCTGCTCACTTATACTCCCATACAGTTCCTTGAGTGCCCGGTCTGTGTCGGCTTGTGGGGGATGTACACAACTTTGATAATGACCGCTGTGAATTCCCTCGGTAGCCAGAATGGTCGACACAGAAGCATGAGGTATTCCAGATCAGGAGAGCAGAAAGACTTGATAAAATGTACGTTCCTCAGATCACACCATGATTTGTTGATCATAAAACATACACCACCACCTCTGCTTTTACCTGAGAGGTCTTTCGTTCTATCCGCTCGGTGCACGAAGAAACCCGCGGGTTCGATGCCCGAGTCGGGAATCTCCGCAGACATCCAGGTTTCTGTAAGGCAAATAATGCAGCAATTCCTCCTCTCATTGCAGAACCAATGCCCAAAAGTGTTTGTCATATGCAATAAGGCATCAGAGACTCCAGCCACCCGAGTCATGGGCTGCTCTCAATGCTACCATCAGGCAAGCGGTATCGCAGCATCAGGACCCGCACCAGCCGACTACATGACAGCTTCTTCCCCCAAGCAGTCAGACGTTTGAACACTTGATCTCTCAAGATCAATAATCAGCACTGCACTTTATTCAGCTATAATCTCACATTGGACTGTCTATAATCTCACATTGAATATAACATAATTATATTCTCCACAATACATCTACTGTATATATATATATATATATATATATATATATATATATATATATATATATATATATATATTTTATACTCTTTTTATTGTATGTGTATTCTATAGTGTGTGTGTATAGTTTACTGTACATTGTATATTATTATTGTGTTGTGTAAGTATGTGTACATTTGATATGTAAATTGTGTTGTGTAAGTATGTTGTTTATTGTAATTGGTATATGTCTCGTCACTGTCATGACTGCTATGTTGCTTGGAACTGCACACAAGACTTTCACCTACTGTTGCACTTGTGTACATGGTAGTGTGACAATAAAGTGATTTGATTGATTGATTTGATAAAGGGTTGTTCGGGTGCTCTGGGTAGTTGATATGGTGTTATGCAGTTGCTAAAGTGTTCTGAATGGTTGCTGGGGGTTGCTAGGCAGTTGCTTTGCAAAATCAAAAGAGCCCACCCCCATGTCTGTTAAGAGATAATGTCAGACTATACTAAGATTTATATACAAATTTCTGCCTCTCTCGGTGTGTTGAAATGCAAACTCAACCCCTTTACACAGATTTAGGGGCCTGAGCTGAGATGAATTTGAGGCTGTTTTAAGTAAATGACAGGTTTCAGCAAAGACGACATTCTTTTCCTCTGAGAGAAACAAGAGAGAGAGAGAGAGAGAGAGAGAGAGAGAGAGAGAGGTTGCTGTTTCATAACTTGTCTGTGGTGTTTCTCCTAAAATTCCATTGGTGTCTTAACCATAAACCCAAATGAGACAATTGTTGACACACAGTAAGAATAAATATCTATAAAGGATGTGTTATATACATTATATAAAATATAATGTGGATAGCATAGCTCAGTTTTGATCTTGGAAACAATGCTTGAGTTCAGATTATCTGCAGACTTTGGTATCTTAGAATATCTGAGCACAGTTTGAGAATTTACCATCTTCAAAAGCCAGATATGGCATACACAACTAGTAAACCCCTTCACGACGAGCAAATGGGCATAACGACCCCATAATTATTAACCAGGTATACAAAAGACACAACACTCTGGCAGGTTTTGCAGAATGTTGGTTCTAAGAAACATCCAAAATACTTTACAAGTGTTCTAGACGTTTTCATGAAATCTTGATGTTATATATATATATATATATTCGTTTCTCCGAGCTGAGGTCATTGAAGAATTTGTAGCCGTGAGGCAGACTAGTGTTGAATTGTATTAAATAACAAAGCACTTCAAGAGGCTATTCATTGAAGAACTGATCTAACAATACACACTCAATGAACCTGTTTCTCTGATCTCTATTCACCTGTCTCTTTTGGATAAATGAATTCTGCGGCTGTTCGTCATCGATCAAGTCCTTTTGTCTTTTATTCTCTTCAGTTCCTGGGGTTTCCCAGACTGTGTTGTGGTTTACTATAAATGTGTGTGTGTGTGTGTGTGTGTGTGTCTATAAAGAGGGAGAATCCATTATTTTAGCTGATATATTATTTCTCCTGTACTTTGCAACATTTCAGCACAGCACTTATAGCATTTTATGTGGATATTTTATATTTTTTTGAGTTGTTTTATAAGGGACATCTCTCGCTTTGCATGCCGAATCACGTTTTTGCCCTTGTAGGTTGTATGTACATCAGGAAATTTGGAACATTGAAGAATTTAAAAATAGCTGTTTTAGCTGTAACACAACCACACTTCCTCCTTGGCATCTCTTTCTCTGAGGATTTTCATGAACCAATTGACCTATTGATTGAAAAAGGTTAGAATAGCCTTTTTGCAATGCTTTGTGCTTATTTTGTCATCAAAAGTGACCAACGAACACTTTTATTTATTTAAATGGCTATATCTATTAATTAAAAAACCCTGAAAAAATAAATAACAAAATCTGTATTTTGATAGTCTTGACAAAGTCACAAAGTTTGGTTCTCCTGCTTAAAATTATGTGGTATTTTAAAATTATTATCTATCTCTTCCGGGTCAGAAATGACCCGAAGGCAATAGGAGGGTGGATTTGGTTACTCATTTCTTATTTATGCAATACAAATGACTGATTTATGCCAATAACCTTTAATGTGCATCCCACATCTCATTCCAAACCCTGATGTTTCCTTTATACAATGGTACACAAAAGTAATTGTCCTAATAAACTCATGATTAACTTTAAGGTTTGGGTACGGGCTGGACTGGGGAGAGAAATCAGCCCGGAATTTTACATGGCAACTGGCGGGGGTGGGGGGGTTGGTGTTTGCTGTCCTTTTCTGCATATTGCGGCGCCGTTTTGTGGTCCATTCTGTCTAACGCGGAGGCTCATTTTTGCTTTCGCAGTGAGCTGGAGTTGAAGAGGAAGAGAGGAGATGCATGAGTAGAGCCTTTGAATAATTTAATTATACACACTGGTGTAGAACATTCGTGAGAGTGGAACAGACGGAGAAAGATTCTGGGAAACGTAGTGCAGGAGAAAACTTCAAAATAAGAGTGCTTGAACATGGTGGAGACAAACTGTGACATTATCCCACCCTCCTTTAATGGGCGACTCCTGGTGCCCCAAGACAGATGATGGTAGGGAAATGCAGAAGAATGATCTGAGGAGGATAATCGGGGGCCTGGGGGGCGGCTTCAGGGCTGGGAATGGATCCGGGAGCCTGGGGGGCAGCTTCAGGGCTGGGAATGGATCCGGGGGCCGCCACAGGGCAAGGACTGGGTCTGGAGGCCTGGGAGTTGGCCACAGCGCAAGGACGACTCTGGGGGCGGAGCCTTGGAAGACTCTGGGGAAGACTCTGGTGCTGAGCCGTGGAAGGCAGAGCCATGGAAGACTCTGGGGGCGAAGCCGTGGAAGGTGCAGCCGTGAGAGGCTCGGGGCTGAGAGCCTTGGAAGAGAGCACTGGCAGAGACTGGGGAGAAGGTGCCCTCTTCCTTCTCTTTCTCCTTCGGCCAGCAGAGAGCATGGTTACGGGGACGGTCGAGGCTACAGGCGCTGGCTTGCTGACCGTGGCAGGCATGGGCTCTGGCTTAAGTTTTAGTCCTTTCCTCACACAAAGCTATTGCACGGAAGATTTGGGGAAATGCCGCACAAGTTGAAAATACTACTTTTATGATGCTTTTATAGTGCTTTTGGGAGCTTGAGAGCTACTGGTCACTCTATACTTTTAGTAAGGAAAAGAGCAGCTATATCATTCTTTTTCAGGAAAAAAGAACAGCATACAGATTTGGAACAACAGGAATGAAAGTAAATATCGACACAGTTACTATCAATTTTTCAAGCATTCTAACAATGAATCAGGGTGACATAATATTTACTTGGTGAAGAGAAGAGACTTTTGGGTTTGTTGTCTCTTTTTCTCTCTCTTTCTCTCTCCAGTACTCAAGTACTTCCTCAAGGTCTTGGCATATTGAAGATATAATGACATAATAGATGTCGTATACCATTAGAGCATCCAGCCTGAATGACAGATGGATATTATCAAGCAATTACAGAGGAGCTGCTGGTACTTCCTAACTCGTCCTGTGTTGATATTCTGATGATCTAAACATTCCTCTGCGCCGGTTTTTAAGCCCTGGAATGCTTTCTTGCCTTTTAAAGCCTTGCGATTCCAGAAATTTGATTTTCTTTCTCTCCATATATCTTCGTGACAGAGCAAGATATATCCAGCCCGTTCTTATGAGAAGTTGTAATAATTAGTATGTGATGGGAAAATCGTAAGAAATTGTTAGAGTTGGCTCGTAGATTTTTTTTTTACGACATTCCTCAAAGAAAAAAATAATGAACCAACAAATTAAGTTCTTACTTGGGCTGTCATTTGATTACAATTTGTAATTGAATTAATTCCATGGTATGCCAATTAATTAATAGAATTAATCGCATACATACATATTTGTACATATATATATAAATAAAAATTCAGTAGGGGTAAAAACAAGCGATAGAGAGATTTTGAATTTTTAAGGGGCATTTTATTTCTGATCACATGAACAGAAAACACTGTTGCAAATTTCAAAATATCAAGTTGTACCTCAATATGGTTTGTCATTTTTTTGGTTCGCAATATATCGAAATTCGATATATCGTCCCATCTCTAATAGTGAATGGATTATATATGGACAAATATCGGCAAAATCGGTCACCATTCTCTCAAGTCAACACTATCTGCATTACCTGTTAAAGAATCCATATCAGTCAACCACCAATTTTTTCCTTTTAAAAACACAGTTGGATACAAATATGGACTGGCATAAGAGGGCAAAGGTTTTTGATGGAATGTGTGCTACATGAAAAGGAAATTATAATCAAAGAAAAGAAAGTTTAAGGAAAATCTCCCATAGCCTGACGCTCCATCGCCCACTGGCCGAGAATTCCTTTTTTCCATTGTTGCCTCAGCGCCGTCCAGGAGCTGAAATACTTCTAAAAGCATTGATGAGTTGAGAAGTCTTTTTAATCATTTATCAAGATTCTCTTTGAACCTGTAAGCCTTTCCTTTGGCTCTCGGACAAGATTCGGGTTTTATCGGACTTAATCAGCTGTGCCATTTTATGACTGCATGGTAGACCTGTTCACAAATACAACATATTTTACTCGTTTTACCGCACTATTCATGACCTTCTGGATCAACAACACGTGCTCTCTCAGCTTAATGTATGGAATTGACGACCAGCATCTTGCTGTTGATTGATTGCAAAGCTTTGAAGTGCACATGCTAATCAGATTGTGCTCTTGACAAAGTCAGGCTATCATCCTGCTCTGTGAAGTGTAAGGATGTAAAGGGTTTTAAAAGACCAGATAGCATCTGTTATTCCCTTGATTTTAGACTTCAGAACATCATTCAGGAGAGCAAAAGTGCTTCTGGTCTGCTACTCTATGTTCTTTTATTTCAGGACAGGCCAGTCTCGCTATAAAAAGCAAGACTGGCCATGAGTGGTGGTGGCGTATGGGCTAAAGCACATAGCATTTACATTTTTATATATATATATATATATATATTTATGCATTTGGCAGACGCGTTTATCCAAAGCGACTTACAGAGCCCTTATTACAGGGACAATCCCCCCGGAGCAACCTGGAGTTAGTGCCTTGCTCAAGGACACAATGGTGGTGGCTGTGGGGATCGAACCAGCGACCTTCTGATTACCCGTTTACCAGTTATGTGCTTTAGACCACTACACCACCACATAGCAGGTAATCAGAAGGTTGCTGGTTCAATCCCCACAGCCAACACCATTGCAGAATGTGCGAGTAGCTAGAACAAAAAGAGGTTGTTTATTAAATATTTTATTGACAGCAGTATATCAAAAGGAAACTTTACAAACTAACATGCCCCCAGCTTTCTGAAACACCCCATACCGAGTCCTAAAATCTGAACAATGTTTAAACAAAGCGATATGGCCATAATAACGGTATTTTAGATTCAAAAACTTTCATCTCTTTGTGAAAGTACAACAATTTCCTGTGTGATAACTTACAAGAACAAAGGAAGCCAGAAAGCCAGCGTGGTTGGATTTAGAGACCTTTTAAATGATCTTCATCTGAGTTCCGACAGAGTTTCTGCCATGTAAAACAAGCTTCTTCTCTGCCTCTGTAGGGGAAATAAATATCATTACGCTGAAAGGAAATGCAGTCTGTGCCAAGCTGGTATTGTGCCAAATTCAAGCCCTCTGTCAAAATCAGAATCCCCCTTTGACTTAAGGGAGTAGCTGTTTGTAATGCCTGACCACACTTTTTTTTTTAACACATTTTTTAAGATTTGCACATTTCAATTACATACTGTAACAAAAGTGCATGATGGAATTTCGTTATGAAATGTAAATGTGTAAAACGTAAAATAATTTTTTGAGTACATAAAACATTTAATCAGACAATAGCTGATCAAGTCAATAGTATTATAATTAAACAGTACTTAATTGCAGATAATATAGTGTAATATAATATATTTAATACATTTTGTCCGGGAATTACAATAAATATTCTGTTGCGATGCTTAAAATAATTAAAGGGATCATGTATAGCCAGATTCCAAAATAAATTCTAATAAGATTATTTTGTATCACCCTGATGGGGTTTATTTTGCGAAAATGGCCATACATTATATTCCACCTATTACACCACAGCATACCAAATAAATAAATAAACGTATATAATACACCGCATTTATTTGTTAAAATTAAAAAAATAGATTAAAAAAATAATAAAACTTAAAATCGTAATTTTTTTTACATGTTATTTTTAGGGCTGTCAATTGATAAAAAAATGTCATCGAATTAATTACATGATGTCTCGATTAATTAATCGTGATTCGTAAAATATATATATTTAATAAATAAAAACATATTCAGATAATTAAAGTGCATTTCATTCTTGTAGCAGAAGAGTTCATCATTAATAAGACAAAACAAAAAGTGGTTTTAGAATACAATGTATTGTTTATTACCATATTATTGATCATAATTCAATCATTGACACACAGTTCACAGCAATCCATTTCACAAGTGAATTTGTCAATCAGATGGAGATTTATTATGAGGGCTTGTTTAAGCACCCGTCAATTTCAACAAGCGTCAGACATGCTTGTGTGCATCTCGGGTGCGTTGCATCATAAACGTAACATTTTTAGGTCACTGTGTCAAGTTAGATATAGTTTAATACTTAGAACATAAAATTGAGATCTCTTAGTTTGAATTGAATAAAAGAACGTAACAAATTTCTGTTTTGTGCTGTCTGCTGGAGGGTTGTTTTCTTCACTGTATAAACTGTGCGTTGCCACACAGCTGAAATTTAAATTACTGCCCTCTGGAGTAAACAGGCGGTACTACAAGCTTGCATTTTTCAAGAATCATCCTTATTACAATCCAGGGGCATAGTGATTAATTGCGGTATTTTTTTTAACACATTATTTTTTATAAAATTAATCGCACTGAATTAACGCGTTCAATCGACAGCCCTAGTTATTTTGTTAAAGATAACTCAATACAATTTGATGACATTTTTTTATAAAATTGAAATATCTAAATCTTAATATAATTGAGTGTACTCATATTTACATTTACATTATGCATTTGGCAGCGCTTATCCAAGCACTTACAGTGCACTACTAGGGACAATCCCGAGCAACCTGGGTTAAGTGCCTTGCTCAGACACAATGGTGGTCGGGTTAGAACCAGACCATCTGATTAACAGCCCTGTGCTTTAGCCACTACGCCACCACCACTCCGGATATGTATACTCATATACATATAATACACTGTATATTAGGACTGTCAATCGATTTATTTCCATATTATGTAACATAAGCCAATCATTGGCCTACAGTTCATCGCAATCCATTTTGCAGTCCGAGATTTATTTTAATGGATTGTTTAAGGACATGTCAATGTTGGGAATTGGGCATTCCCAATCGGGGAAAAAATAAAAGGACGTCAATGTACACCTGCATCAGATGGATGCTTTTGGAATGTCTTGGTTGCCTCACATCATAAAGATAATGTTTTAGGTAGCTGTGTCAAGTTAAATAAGGTTAAAAACAAGTTTAAATATTTTACATATATATATATATTAGTAGATATACTTTAAAGGTTTGTATAATCTAAGCATATATATAGGAATATACAATGTCTTTAGCGCAACATTTTGCTTCAATTGTGTATACTAACACAAAAGTATACCAAGAGTATGCTAGATTAGCATGCTAATCAATTAGCACGCTAATCGGGAGCTAACTGAAAATACAGTGAGAAGTGTAATTTGACCATTGTAGCTTTAGTTATATTTGCAGTGTGAAATTTAAAAGACACACGCTTTGCTGGTTAAGACTACATAGAGCAACTACAAGCCCTGTAGGAGGGTAAATTAGGCACAGTAAAGTCTAATGGTTGGCCAATATGGGTTTTTCAATGGCTGATGCCGACACCGATATCTAGAGAGCAGGATGGCCGATTTAATGGGTTAGTTCACCCAAAAATGTTAATCCTGTCATGATTTATTTACCTTTAAGCCATCCCAGATGTGTTTGATTTTCCTTCTTCAGCAGAACCGAAGTTACGATTTTCATAAGCACATTTCAGGTCAGTTTGTCCACACAATGGAAGTGCATGGGTGCCATAAGTCCGCTGGATATTTGATGGTCTAAAAGGCAAATTTAAGCAGAAAACCTTGAAAACAGAAAGTGTAGATTATCCATTGACAAAGCTACTGTTAGATTTTGAAATTGACATAAGTGAAAGTTAACACTCTTGTTAATTGGCCAAGCGAACACAGTTATCGGGCGATGCCGATAATCGCAAAATGGCCAACTATCATCCGATTAATTTGGGCCAGATCGGAAAGTAAAATACAACATGCCCTTTTTCCCCACCTGACTTTACCTTTTTAGATTTGCAGGGAAACACTTCTAGAAGCAACAAAAAGACATTTTGTCTTTGTCCACTCTCTCTCTGACTAAGAGTGACTAATGTTGGCAGACCAGGCCAAAGCTTAACCACACTTTTAGTGTTTTGTTTGGCATGTGATGCGAAGAAGTACTTTAAAGACATGTTCATACACACCCAGCAAAGATATTAGAGTCAGGGGAGTGTGATATTTTAGTCATGCTGATGAGTGTATTTCACAACCGTCCACTGCTGAATTAGTGTCGCCAAATTCATTTCGATCTCATAGGCATGGGTCTATGCCTATGAGGTTTTTCTAACCTTACATCACAAGACTTTTCACACTCGTTTTGGCTGTTGTTTTTTCCACCAGAGAGGTGAGTGTGCAAAATGCTCTTTCATTCCCTGATCAGAGTGCTTGTGTTTAACTGGAGCTGACTGCTAGAAAGTGACATAAGCTTTTGAGTGTGCTTGCTTTCATAGGAATTTCGCAGTGTTTGTTTGCTTGTTTGTTTTTGGGGTAAACTTAGTGGGCGTGTGTCAAATATTGTTAACGTCTGAAAGTTTGAAATGTTTATGAATGTTTCTTCAACTTAGGGCTCTTTCGGTTTCTAAATCTGGACTTTAAATTTACATAAACACAAAAAAATTGAAAATTAGTAATTTTATATGCCTCAGCTGAATCTTTACATTATAATGCACAGAATGACAGTTGATTAAATATAATTTATTTAAATATGTTGTAAAAAATGTCTAATCCCTGTTAAAAACAAAAAGCATTATTATAATTGAGGAGAAACCTCTTGGATGCTCCTAGAACACCCTAACAACCACCAAGCAATGCCATTGCAACCGAATAGCAACATGCTACCCACTCTGAACACCAGTGGCGGCTGCTGGTCTTTCAAAGAGGGGAAGCTCATTTTCGGCCTACATTATAAACTTATTTAAAAGTAAATTCTGCCCTATGAATGAACGAACGAATGAACGCTCTAAAACAAAATATATTAAACTTGGTAAAACTGAAACAAGGAATGTGGTGTATAATTGTGTGAAATGTATTATGCAAATTGACTAGCAATTTCGCCAAACAAATATAAAGAAATAGGTTGCAGCAGTTTGTCTTTCGACTACACTTGAGAAATCCAGCGATGGGACTGAGCTTGAAATAGCTTCAGTGACTTCTTATAGTACAGATTCGCTGTCAATCAAAAGGAGATGCAGTCTTTCGACAGATCCTCCAATCATCACGCGGAAGCCCGAAGTCCGGGCCAGCCCACTCCTCATTCACCCCCGGAGACGCTGAGCGTCCGTGGGCGGGACATAATCACAGCATTTATCCAATGACCGTCTATTTTCGGAGCACTGAAAAAACTGTTCAGAGCAGCCCCGTTGAAGTCAATGGACGCTCGGCTTCAACAGGGAAATGCACTGACGCTACGGGAATGTATGAGAAGTAAATCGAGTCAGCTGACCTGCTATATGTAATGTAGCTGATTCTGAACAAACTCGTCTTCGAGATGAACGTGTTCTAACGCATTTTTAGTCAATAAATTGTTTACACAGTAGTACATATTTGACCATTATTCTTTTTGACATTATAGGGGAATCTGAGCTTCCCTTGCAGTCTTAAAGAAATCCCCACTGCTGAACACCTTAAGGCCCGGGTATACTTCATTTTGCCACGTTCCGAATTGGATCAAGCCCGACTAACCACATTGCCTTTCTGAGAATACTGTTCTGACCGTGAAATAATAAGAATACATTGGACACATGCGCACTACAACTGCTTTTCGACACTCTTTTAGCTCAGTCAATGGCTAGCGCATGCGCAGATGACTCGCACAGACGAGGACCGTGTACGCTGGACAAGAAAATCTAGGAGGCGTGCGTTCAAGACGCACGGCTGTGCTGATGATGCAATTTGCATCTGAGCATAGTTACACCCTGGCAACCTCCCAGAACACCCTATAGAATCTTAAAGTCCCGATATACTTCCGGAGAAGTTCTTCGCTCTTTAATCAGTGGTAGGAAGAAGTTCTAAACAGCCGAGCAACAGTATACTGTTTGTGAACATTCAGACACTCGCCACAGCTCTGGGAGACGTTTAAATGAGCATTTAAATATGAGGACGCTAGATGTAAAACCTAAATTAATGTGACATCATTAAAATGTGGTATTAATGACTTTAAGCCTCATTCTATGAGTGCAATTTACATGAGGTCTGTAAAAGAAGTTGTTTAAGAGGCCTGGGTATCTCAGCAAGATGCTGACTACCACACCTGGAGTTGCAAGTTCGAATCCAGGGTGTGCTGAGTGACTCCAGTCAGGCCTCTTAAGCAACCAATTGGCCCGGTTGCTAGGGTGGGTAGAGTCACGGTGGGTTAGCGTCATCGGGGTCGCTATAATGTGTGGTTCTCGCTCTCAGTGGGGTGAGTAGTAAGTTGTGTGTGAGCCTCCACACGTGCTAGATCTCCTCGGTAATGCGCTCAACAAGCCACGTGATAAGATGCGCGGATTGACTGTCTCAATCCTCCTCGTCCTCCGCCACGTGGATTGAGGCGAGTCACTATGCCACCATGAGGACTTGGCCATAGTATGTGCCAATTACACTCAGTTATTGTTATTTATGTGTGGATAACTTTTTGTGGGCACTTAAGAATATTTGAGTAGATTGTATTCCTTTTATAGACTAATTAAACAAACAAAAGAAATGCATGAAATGGTCTTTCACGCTGGTGTATTAATGTTGAATACTGACAGAAAAACGTAAACAAAGTAGTAGGTGGAGCTTCAGGTCACGAATACCGATGACGTGCACCAATGGCAGCAAGGTGTTTAGCAGCCAGTTAGAAGTTTTCCTAAAAGTTCGCACAGTCGAGCTGTTACGAACCACAGAAATGAACGCCAAAACACATTTTCTTCTAAATGATGTCATACCTGTTTGTTCTATTTCTTTTAAGGCAAGTTTTGCGGAAGCAAACACCACTCATTTTCTTCAAAAATCTAGTTTTGCATAGGTCTATATATTTTAAATATTACATTTACACTGTTTATATGTGCTCATACACTGTGTATGCAATTCAAATGCTCAAATGTATACAGGCACAAGCAGGGTCATTTTGGTCACAACTAATTCGCATTGGGTTCAGGTATGGCTGGTACACGGCTGTGTTCTGCAGTCAGCTCTTTGCCAGTCCATTGTGTTTTGTTTGGACAATAGTAGCAGCTTCTCTAAAGCGGGTGATAATAGAGATGCTTCCCTTTTTCTACTTAGCAGTCTCCAAAACTAACATAACCCCTAGTGGACTTAAAAAAATATACTAGCTTTGCAGGCTAATTTGCTAAGCTAACTGAAAGAAAGATTTGACCATTTGTTAAGACAACAATTGATATATTTTGATGGTTAAGACTACAGTGCAACATGGGGGAAGGGAAATGGAAGGAATTTGGGTTGGCCAGATATTGTTTATGTCTTGTGTCTATACTTTTGAAACAGTGGGTATTTTAATGTTTACTGATTGGCCCCATTCACTTCGGCTGTAAGTGCCTCACTGCAACCCAGATTTTTGCTTTTTTTTTAAGAAAAGGAGGGATGAGTCAAAATAAATTTTTGTGGTAATCAACATTATGCCACAAATACTGTCGAGATATTTGCCCTCAATGTAGTGTCTCACTGCCCCAACAACATTCAACCAGCCCACGGAGACAATCACTTCAATCAGAGACAATCAGCATCTCAAATGTCACTGTTGGCTTTTCTTATGGTCGGAGGCCATTCACACCAGTAAGAGTCATTTTTATGTTTCTCAACATCCAAGATTGCCAGGTGGCATAAGAAACACTCGGGCTAACAATGAGAGGCCTCCCTTGGAGCTCGGGACCCTTTCAAGGCGGATTAGCCTGTACGAGCGGCGAATCACAGAACGATGTTATAAATGGATATGGAGATTGGCACGACCAATGTGGCATTGTGACAGGCAGCATGTCTACTTTCACAGTATGCAATAGAAAGAAAAGAGAATAGCCACCATTGTCTCTTTGCTGCTTTTTTGGATTGTTTGGACCTCTGTTTTTGCAGAAATAAATGGAAACATGCCTTGAGGCTTTTGGAAGGTGACACTAAACCACTAGCATGTCTGGGCACAGTGCTCTTTGTTTGCAAGTCTATGTGAGTCAGAATTGCACCATATTTGTCTGTTTCTAGCATATACTTGTGTACCATAACATCTTATATTTGCGTGTGTGGTTTGCATGAGTCACAAAGTGAGTAATCTCTTTGGTACTCTGATACTCTGAGTTTCATAGTAAAATATGTGGTATTAACTCAAAGCCTCTTTTAATCAAGTATAATGTTTTAGTTGGTGTATATATGTAACGTGATTCAATGAGACCAGTTTGCATAAGCGCATGCACGCAGGTATGAATTAATCAAGCATAAATCAAAAGATTAAATAATTTGACTGTGTGCTATAATTCCTATGAAGAATGTGGTGAACATAAACAAGGGGACTTTTTCTACTTTTTCAAAGTCCTTCTACATGTTTTGACAATAAGTTTGCAATTCCGTTATTGCTTCCGCTAACCCAACTTTGGCAGAAAATAAGCCATCGCACGAGGCCCATCTTGCATATCGAATTACCTAGGAGTATCGCCACACAATCGCACCATTGATAGTCTGTGAATTCCCCTATAATCAGATGTCAAATCAAGCAAGTATCAGACTAATTCACTTTTTTTTAACTCTCTTACACCCCATGACCCCCTTATGGTTTAAAAATCACTCTTTCTTTTTTTGTTTTTCTTTTCATATGAGATCATAGTAATGTCTTAAACTTAAACGTATCATTTAGTTAGTTCAAAAAAGTTGTTCCTTTAGTGAATAGCTTCACCATTCACTTTCATTGTATGGAAACAAAGATGCAGTTAAAGTGAATGGTGACTGAGTCTGTCAGTCTCTAACATTCTGCCTTGCATATAATTTTGTGTTCCTTTCAAGTCTCCTGAACTATTAAAGAGCAACTTCTGAGCAATAAAATTGTCTTCTGGCTGTTTGCTTGAATCCATGGCACGATGCCCAGTTTTCGTGGTGGGCGAGAGCAGTGGGTGAGAGCAGAGTGTACTCTAACGGTGAGAGCGGTCGGTTGATCTCACACTGTGACCTACACACTCCACACAGTATTCATAGGGCACTAATTGGTGTCACACTTCTGATCTTTTCTAATGGGGAAAAATACAGAAAAAGCACTACAAACAATGATTTGATATGTTCGTGCATCGACAAAAATGACTCACCCAGAATGGCTCTTTGGTGCCACTTGTCTCTGTGATAGTTCTCCTCTCCTCGTCTAAAATTCTATAGTGCTTTTAAAACCCAAGGTATACACATCCAAAAACAACTTTGTTTGTAAATACTGTAAATGACATATGGTTACAAAGGTGTTTTAAGTGGTATTTGGTGCAATGCTATGGTGTGTTTTTAGTTGTATGTAGTGTGTTATGTCCTTTCGAGGGTGTTCTTTGTGGCATTAAGTGTGTTGCTATGCGGTTGCTGGGTGTTTTTAGTGGTATGTAGAGCGTTGCTATGTGGTTGCTGGGTGTTTTTAGTGGTATGTAAAGCGTTGCTATGTGGTTGCTGGGTGTTTTTAGAGGTAAGTAATGTTGCTATGTGGTTGTTGGGTGTTGTAGTTGTATTTAGTGTTTTATGAATGAATGAATTTTACATTTATTTAGCACTTTTCCTACACTACACACAAAGCGCTTTTCACAGTGAACAGGGGGATCTCCTCAACAACCACCAGTGTGCAAGGCAGCAGTTTTCTCGCCTCTCACTGCGGTGGAGCAGACGGCATTGAATCTGGGCGGGTGCCTGGGGAACTGAATCGTATAGCCGAGTCGGATGGTCCTGACCAACCAGCGCAATGGGTTGGGGAGCACGAGCCACACCCCCAAGCTCTGTGCGAGAGGGACCAAGGGGACTACCAGCGGGTGGGGCACTGCGACGGGGCGGAGCACAGGGTGCTGAGTCTAGAGACATTGAAGCACTTACCACACACCAGCTATTGGTGGAGAGGAGAGAGTAGAGTTATAGATCCAATTAATGAATGGGGATTATTAGGAGGCCATGATTGAGAAGGGCCAATGGGGGGAATTTGGCCAGGACATCGGGGTTACACACAGATTTTTTTTTATTACCGTAAGGGCCTTTGTTTAATGTCTCATCCGAAGGATGGTGCCTTTTTACAATATAGTGTCCCCGTCACTATACTGTGGCATTAGGACCCACACAGACCCCCTGCTGGCCCTAATACTTCTTCCAGCAGCAACCATAGTTTCCTCAGGAGGTATCCCATCCAGATACTGGCCAGGCTCAACCAGCTTAGCTTCAGTGGGCAACAGGTCTTGAACTACAGGGTGATATGGCTGCTGGCTATGTCATTTCTTTTGTGCTTTTGTGGTATTTAGTGTGTTGCTATGTGGTTGCTGGGTGTTTTTAGTGGCATTTCATATATTGCTGTGTGGTTGCTGTGTGGTTTTAATGGTATAAAGTGTGGTGCTATGTTGTTGCTGGGTGTTCTTAGTGGTATTTATTTAGTGTGTTACTATGTGGTTGCTAGGGAAGCCTTGGTGGTATTTTAAGTGGTATTTAGTGCATTGTTATGTGGTTGCTGGGTGGTTTAATGGTATTGAATGCATTGCCAACAAAAGCCTTTATCAACCAACTAACAGAGGACAATGCACCTATGTGATCTTCTGCAGTTAAACCAGGATGGACTTCAAAGACATTAATCATTAATCTTACAGTTCATACAAAATCTTTGTTTAAACACTGGCCCATAGTTACTAATTTTAAACCATGACTTGCACTGCACTCAAATAACTAATATTGACATTATATTCATGTTGTTTAGCCAGAGGGCAACTGGCCCCCCAGTGAGCCTGGTATCTTCCAAGGTTATTTTTCTCCATTAACCAACATCTTATGCAGTTTTGTGCCCCTTGCCACAGTCGCCTTCGGCTTGCTCAATGGGGTTCTAAATACAACTATTATTTAACTATTTAATTATTTATTTGATACACCATTTACAATTACACAGTGATGATTCTAAGACTTTATAGATATTACAGTTTCATTTTCTGTTAATGCATGATGATCTGTAAAGCTGTTTTCAAATGATGTGTGTTGTGAGAAGAGCTATACTATAAAAATGATGACTTGTTTTGTGGTTGAGGGTTTTTAGCAGTATTTAGTACTTTGCAATGTGGTTTTCTGTGTTTTTACTTGTATTTAGTGCATTGCTATGTGATTACTGGGTGTTCTTAGTGGTATTTATTTAGGGCATGCAGGTGCGGAAGGGTGAAGACTAGACTGAATTTCAGGTTTGACAGGAGAACATGGAACATGGTGGACACGACTAAGGAATTTTAAGGGCAATTTGAGATGATCCGCCATGGGGCTATTGACCTTAGTGATGGGAAAAGGCTGATGAGGCTCCAGCTTATGAGAGTGGAGTCAGAGAGGAATGTCTTTGATAGACAACCAGACCTTCTGCCCGCAGACATGGAGGTTTAGATCGGTGGTGACCTGGCGTCTTCTTAATACATGCACCAGTCCAGAAGAGGGCTTCTCTGGCTATTCGCCAGGTGTGGCGGCACCATTGGATAAAGGCGTCTGCGGATGGAACCTTGGTTGGGTTCTTGGGCAGGAAACAGAGAGGGCTGGCAACCTAGGCAACACTGGAAAGGCGATAGCCCCATAGACGACTGAGTGGAATTTTGGGCATACACGACCCAAGCCAAATGAGTGCTCCAAGAAGATGGATTACGGGAGTGACGCAACTCAGGGTCTTTTCAAGCTCTTGGTTTGCCCACCCCACCTACCCATTAGTATAGTGATGGAACCCAGAGGACAGACTTACAGCAGCCCCCAGCTCTCAGCAGAATTCTGTCCAAAACTGTGACACAAACTGGAGTCCCCAGTTGGATACTGCATTGACCGGGAGGCCATGAATGCGGAAGACGTGATTGCATCCGCTGTCTCCCTAGCTTAATGGACAGCACCTACCCCAGCCTCTGACACATCCACCTCCACCACAAACTGATGTGAAGGGTCAGGAGTATTAATAATGGGAGCGTTAGTAAACCTTTTTTTCAATTTGGAAAACACAGCTTCTGCCTGCGAAGGTCAACAGAACTTAGTATGGGTGGATGTGCGATCTGTCAACGGTGCAGCGAGATGTCTTTAAATTAGCAAACCCCAGAAAGCTTTGCAAAGACTTTCAAGAGTCTGGGGTTGGCTAATCAGAAACTGCTTTGACTTTAACAGGGTCCAAGCACACTCCCTCGGACGAGACAAGACGATGAAACCCAGGAACTGAACTGATTGTGCATGAAAAACACACTTCTCCACCTTAACTTAAAAGTCGCTTTGGCACCTGCCTGACGTGCTGGACATTGTCCTCGAAATTCTGGGAGAAGATCAGAATATCATCTAAATAAATCAAAAACCAATCGACCAACCATGTCTAAAGCTGAAGACATCAATGGTAAAGGATAGCGATTCTTCACATATTATTCAGCCCTCGATAATCAATACAGGGTCTAAGCGTGCCATCCTTATCCACGAAGAAGAACCCTGCCCCTACAGGGGAAGAGGAATGGCAGATGAGACCGGCTGCCAGGGAATCAGTAATATATTTATTCATGGCCTCCCTCTCGGGAGCAGAGAGCAAATACAACTGACCTCGTGGAGAAGTCCCAGTGTGTAGATCGATTGCGCAATCATATGGATGATGAGGAGGAAGGGTCACAGCACGGGACCAACTGAACACCGCCCCCAGATAATGGTATGCCATGGGTACACCGGATAAATCCGCTGGTTCATCCTGAAAAGAAACACAAGACTTGACAGGAGAGACAGCAGAGTTAAGACAATAGGAGAGACTCGGTTAACCAGTCAAAATGTGGATTGTGTGTTATCAACCAAGGATGCCCTAGTACCACCAGTGCAGAGGGAGAGTAGACCAGCAGAATGGAGAGTAGCTCAGTGTGGTTACCTGTGATGAGGGTGAGCGGCTCTGTAGAATGGGTAATGATAGTCAGGGATGAGCAACTAAGGGAGTGGAGTAGTATGTTCGAAGGCTTGTGTGCGTAGTGGTCATGTGCAGAGCAGTTCCAGTGCAGTGATATATCGCTGAGGAGAAACTCAGGAGGAGGGTCAAAGGAGGCAAGGCAACGGGCAGAATGGTAATCATAATCCCGGTGCACACAGCGCAGACTGGTAACCAATAAACAGAATATGATACTAGGGCAGAGGGAGAGAGTGCTAAAGCAAGAGGACTCAAACAAACAATCAAGCAAGCAAGCAAGCTGCGAACACAAAACAGAGTGAGGTAGATATAGCCAAGGAACTAATGGCAATCAGGTGCTGCACATGCACAGCAAGCTGGAATGATCAGCATTACTTTGGAAACAATCAGTGCTTCCAAGGCAACGCTGATAACGCGAGCCAGTGGCACCTGAATCCAACAGATAGAACATGTAATCACAAACTAGAACAAACCAGTGGACTCACCTTAACAGTGACATTTTAGTTGCATTAGTGCATTGTTATTTTGTATTGCGGAGTGTTTCAGTGGTATTTAGAGTATTGCTATTTGGTAACTGGGTGTCCTAGTGGTATTTTGTGCTTTGGTATGTGGTTTCTGGGGTGTTCTTAGTTGTATCTAATGTTTTGCTATGTAGTTGATGGGTGTTTTAAGTGGTATTTAGTGTGTTGCTGTGTGGTTGCTAAGGTGTTCTTAGTGGTATTTAGTACATTGCTATGTGGTTTTTGGAGGTGTTTGTTGTATTTAGTGCTTTGCAATGTGGTTGATGGGTGTTTTAGTTGTATTTTGAACATTGCTATTTGGATGCTGGGCGTTTTAGTGGTATTTATTGCATTGCTATGTGGTTGCTAGGGTGTTTTTAGTGATATTTAATGTGTTGCTATGTGATTGTTGTGTTTTAGCTGTATTTACTGCCTCTCTTTTTGGTTGCTAGGGTGTTCTTAGTGGTATCTAGAGAGTTGTTATGTGGTTAATGAGTGTTTTTGTGGTATTTAGTGTGTTGCTATGTGGTTGTTAGGGTGTTTTAGTTGTATGCTATGTGATTGCTAACTTAAGTCAAAAGATTTTTCAATTAGTACATATTCATTCCCCCTAAAGTGATCTGCAATGCATTATAAATGTTTTTAATCTTCACACTCAAACCTTTTGTCAAAGTGAACTCTGTAGCACTAAAATGTGATCCTAGGGGCCCTACAAGGAGTTGAATCATTTCTTTGCTTTGCCCACAGCCTCACTTATTCCAATTCACGCCCCATATAAATCAAACACTGATAGTACACAACTTATGAAAGAGGCTGTCCCAGACGTAACCCCAGCCCTTATAAAAACAGCATCACATACACCATTCACTGCACTCAATAGCGGTAAAAGGTACCAGCATTTCATCATCAGACACGTGAATTTCACGGTTTTTCTCCTCAAAAACGCTTTTTGCACTTCATTTAAACAAATAGTTCACCCAAAACTGAACAGTTGGCCATTATTAAATCTCCCTCATGCCATTCCAAACATGTATGCTCTTATTTCTTCAGTGGAACATAAACATGGACATTTTTGAAGAATCTACACACATATCCAAAAGTGACCAACAGCACAATTAAAGCATTATTAAAGCAATTAGAGGTCAATACATATTTTTATTATTTTTTTATTTTTTTACTTTTGTGTGAACTATCCGTTTGAGATTGGGTATTCCCAGCCATTGGTGCTGATATTTACATAGATAGTGAAGGAAGCTCTGTGCCAACAGCGTCCCTTCTGTAGTCAAGCTCTTGAGTGAGAAGCAAACACAACATCTGCCAGCGAACAAGTGTTCGTCCAAATCAAACAAACATAGCGGGCCTTGCAAAGCCCCTTTTAGTTCACACTAGAGCTCTGGTTTCAGGCGAGGGGATTACAGAAGCCACCTTCAGTGACGCCTCGTTAATCAAACCACCGTAAACTCTACTCACGTGTGCCATATAAGCTTGCCACTGCCAGTAGGATGTGAAGCCACATGGCCACATTTGGTGACCTCATATTTTCATACTATTTAGAGGCCATATTGGTAAACCTTTCTATGAGGCCTGCATTTTTATTAAATTACAAAGGTATCCATAGTAATGCATTATAAGGCTACCATTGTTTAATACATTATGTAACACATAAAAATGACATTGGTCATTTGTTTGTAGTGCAATAAAATCGTAAAAGTATTTTTTTTCATCCTCATGTCACTCCCAAACCAAATGACTTTCTTTTGTCTGTGGATCATAAAATAAGATTTTTTAAAGAATGATTTCAAATATCGGAAACATATAGTGATATAGGAACTGTCTCTAATAATGACAAAAAAAAAATCACCCTAAAATTATTATAGAAGTATAGTAATTGTATGGAAAAAAAGATGTGATATCCAGGTAAGAAAAAAACGTTAGACATGTTTGGAATGACATGAGGGTGAATAAATTATGACAGCATTTTCATTTTTGGGTGAACTATCCCTTTAAATTTACCATAGGGAACAAAACTTTGTCAAGAAATTAACTAATCCTATTTATCCTTGGACCTGTGTTCACAGAGAAGTGGTTCTCGCCAAGCTAATTAGATATCCTCAATCGCTCATACATAAACATAGCTATTCTACGTTCTAGTGTCGTCCCCCAGCTTAAGCATTCCAGACCACCACAGAAACTCATGCTAACCCTGCGAGCAATGCTGTGCCATGCCTCATAGCTGCATTAAATAATATGCTGTCATGCCTAACTGGATTACTTAGAATTATTGAAAATGAGTAATGCTACAATTATGAGGGGGAAGGGATGAGAATGGGGTCAGGAAAAGCCTTTTAGCAGCCCAGCAGATTCATACGACAGGGAGCAGCCGGACCAAATAGAATGAAATGCATTCGTGATTGTGCAATGATGGACAAAGATGTCAGAAAAACAGCTGGGAGGACAATGCGTCTCCGACAGGGTAGTTCTTCAGTATGACTAATTGAATGTTGGAGGACGTGTATGCGTATGTGAAAGTGTTTGCCTCGAGTTCTGTATATTAAATGATGTAAAACAAGTTGTCGGAAAAAGAAAAGTCATAACAAAGCCTGTCTGTCTTTTGTAGCTTCTGTTTACTTTCTTAATGTGCGTCCTGCACATTTCTGTGCATGTTATTTGTCTTGGTAATCTTCTATAAACACCTCAAAACAACTATTTGGCTAACGCAGAATCAGAAATGATACTTTTTTATTATAGGGCAATATTTTATTTTTTTAGGGGTATTTTTTCAACATTATGAGGTAGGACTGGGTTAATATATCGATTTTTTTGATGCATCATGATGTACTTTGGACTTTCAGATTTCACTCGCCAGTGATTGAGTTGTGTAGTGGTGAAGAAGTTTAGCACCGAGATCATTTCACTGCATTTTGAGAGTAAAAGTAAAAGTTTGGTTTGACTTTTGGTTTGTTCCGAGTGTCCAAAGACTAAAGATATCCATGCAATAAATTTGCCATTGAATAGCCTCTTTTATTTGAAATTAAGAAGCCCTTTTTATAATTTAAAACAACAAAAAAAGTAACATTTAATTCAAAATCACACATAGCATGGATGTGCTAAAGACGGCATGCACGTGGGCCTGTGTAGCTCAGCGAGTACTGACGCTGACTACCACCCCTGGAGTCACGAGTTCAAATCCAGGTGTGCTGTGTGACTCCAGCCAGGTCTCCTAAGCAACCAAATTGGCTCGGTTGCTAGGGAAGGTAGAGTCGCATGGGGTATCCTCCTCGTGGTTGCTATAATATGTGGTTCTTGCTCTCGGTGGGGCACCTGGTGAGCTGTGCGTGGATGCCGCGGAGAATAGCATGAAGCCTCCACACGCGCTACGTCTCCGCGGTAACGTGCTTTACAAGCCACGTGATAAGATGCATGGATTGACAGTCTCAGATGTGGAGGCAACTGAGATTCGTCCTCCACTACCCGGGTTGAGGTGAGTCACTACTTGCTCCCTGCAATGCAGCCCGAGCCCTCCGGACCCTGACTTATTTACACCCCTAGAGCTGGGCTTCGGGCCAATTTTCACATCATAGTTCACACGTGGGCTGGGCATCGGGCCTGTTTTAGGCTCCTCCTCCTTTTTATGTTTTAGACATTCATTAATTAAAAGAAACTATGAGAAGTTGATGATGTAAAACAAACTTAGAAAGATGTTTTATAACCTCTGTGACATGCATGACACAGTCTGCTCACCCACATGCACACAGGTTTCCCACTGACCCACGATTCACCTCACGTGCAATGGAGAACATAAAGAGAAAATTCACCAGTGGCCTCTAAATTATTGTATTAATCATAGCCTACTTGGTCTTGGCCTAACTAATAATTATGATTCATGCAGCGGCGGGCACAGCTGTGCCTGCACCTGTTGCTGCGGGCCACGCAGCAAAGAAGAGAGCTCTGGCCGAGTTTGAGGAAGCAGGAGGAAGATAACGATGAAGTACAGCATTCCCAACATGGAAGGTGATGGATGAGATGTGCTGCCCTGGTGGAAACAACATGAGTCCATGCTACTGCGACTGTCAAGCCTGGCTCGCACAGTGTTTAGTGTCTCCGCCAGCAGCAGTTGCAGCGAGCGTGCCTTCAGCGCAGCTGGAAGAGTTATAGAAGAAAGGAGGACTGGATTGAAACCTTCCACTGTGGATGCTGTGCTTTTTCTCCACGATGCTCTGTAAGAGACTGTTATTCTGGCTGTAGCCATGTTAAGACTAGGAGACTGTCTTGTTTTTCATTCGATTGGACTTTATTTTCATTAGTCTAACTGTTGGAAACTATTGGAAACAAGAATGGCCATGTTCTTGGACCAGGGCTAGGCTAGGGCCTGAACATCTCGGACCAGGGCTGGGCTAGGGTCTGAGCATGTCGGACCAGGGCTGAGCTAGGGCGTGAGCATCTCGGACTAGGGCCGGGCTAGGGCCTGAGCGTCTTGGGCCAGGGCCGGGCTAGGGCCAGAGTGTCTCGGACCAGGGCCGGGCTAGGGCCTGAACGTCTCGGACCAGGGCCAGGCTAGGGTCTGAGCATCTCGGACATGGGCTGGGCTAGGGCCTGAGTGTCTCGGACCAGGGCCGGGCTAGGGCCTGAACGTCTCGGACCAGGGCCAGGCTAGGGTCTGAGCATCTCGGACATGGGCTGGGCTAGGGCCTGAGCGTCTCGGACCAGGGCCGGTCTAGGGTCTGAGCATCTCGGACCAGGGCCGGGCTAGGACATTTATTGATAGAATACACCGAATTTTTTATAATTTTCAAAAGCTAAAATGTGACCAATAATATGAAAAATGTATGTAAATATGACTTGCAAAATTTGTATTTTCAAATTGTGCTTAGTGGGATTACCTTTAAGGTTAAAATATCCCTTTATAATTAACAGCATTGTCTAAGACAGAATGCCTTTTTTATGTAAGCAAAATGGACATTGTAACCGAAATAAACCTATGTGAATCCATATAGAATCTAATTTAAATCGGAATTAAAATCGGGTGCTTGTGAATCTGAATCGAATTAAGAAATCTGTATCAATACCGAGCCCTATTATGAGGTCACAGACACTTTGTGTTGCCTTTTTTTGTAAAATATGATTCATTAATTAAAATTAATTCCCAATGAATTAAGGCCATAAATTTAAATCAGCATAAACTCATATTTTGTGATGATATAAATTAGGCTTAGAATTAAATATGAGGGAACAAAAATATTTTTTTTAGCATATCACCTGATCCATAAACATTCAGGAGCTGCAGGAAAATGACTATTTTAAGCCTAGAATGCCGCCTGTATCAAATTTGATAGTAATGACTATTTTAAACATAATAAAAATGTAGCCAAAAATCCTGTTGTCTGCAGTGTACTTGATGTCTGCTGCTACCTGGTGGATGTTTATGTGAATTTCTTGATGAAAAAAAAAACAACACACACACATATATATATATATATATATATATACTATCCAAAAATCTCTGCTTTTGTATTGCATGCACTCATTTTATTTTTTTTTTTTTAGGTGAAATCTTTGCTGATTTCAATAAAGTAAAAGTGACAGTAATGATAATATTGTTACTGATATTTTAAAAAGAGTATTTGCTGAATATAAGCAGCTTGTGCTTGGTTAAAATTTTGTATATCATTTTATGGGAAAACCCCCCTTTGAAATCCATGTGTCAAGTATGATAGAACAGGCTTTTGAGGGATATCTGAGGGAAAAAAAGTTTTACAATTTCCCTTTTTTAAATGTCAGTATAATGTTTGGTGCATAAATACATATGATAAAACATTTTATTGAAAAAAATATATTTTATTCATATTTAGTCCTTCAATAGTCTATTTAACCAGTAATGGATGGTTTTCAGAGTTAAAAAAAGACAATTTTTATTGCATGTGTACATTAGTATTTACAATATCTTTGAATATGTCCTTTGAATGCAATATTTTGGTGTCATGCTTTGTAAGAAAGCACCAACCTACCTGGTTGCAAGGCCTTACAAACATCATGTCAACTGTCTGCAGCTTGGCGTAAAGATGTTGTCAGTCTTTGCTGTGGTCATGCCCTTTATCTGCTGTACAATGCTTTAGGGCAGCATGTAGTATTCATATGGGCATCTGCCGTTGATGTATTGTTCTTCTAGTAAAAGCCACCTGTAAGGATTCACTTCTGCATTGGATGTGTATGCATTAGAAGATAAAAAGCACTTGCTACAATGTATCTCTGCCATTAAGAGGCACAACTACAAGCACCCAAGCAGTTTTATGCCAAGCAGATGGCTAATTTGCAAGCACTGTCTCTACAGGTAATGAGTTGCGTCTATGCTGCAGTGTTGTTTTCTTCTTACACAAATGCAAGATACAGAACACTGGAGCTCATCCGTCAACATCTTAAACATATTTACTGGAGGGTTTTTGGGAGTTTCATTTTTTGAACAATATACATACATCCAGCCTTTAGTTTACGTTAAATGAACCATGATTTGCTCATTTCAAATGCTAGTTGGTGGCAGGTGGGATCGGGGAGGAACACTCTTATTCTAAAGAGCATTTGATTGTATAAAAATGTGTGTACGCCCCAATGAACAAGATGAGTCATCAATATTTTCAGTCCATTTGCTTGGAAGAGAGAGACTCTCAACAATCCTTCCAGGATGTTGGGATCGCAAGAATGAATGCTCAACCACTCTCTTTATGTACGGTTGCAATTTTGAATAATTTCTGCACATTTGTTTCCACATAAACTGTGAATCTGAGATTGTCCGGTCGCGTCCTGCACATTTAAAGGTGCAGTAAGTAAGATTCAGAAACCCTTGTTATTAATGACACCTGTTGCCGTTATGTGAACTGCAGCCAGCTAACTGTTGCTCGTGCATGTGATCACACGCACACTACATAGGGATGTGAGCATCGACCAAAACAATGATGTAACGTACAAAGAGACGTTAACGTGAACGTGATACACCGACATCATGCTGTCAGATGAGGTACTAGCATAATTAAAATTACACAGTTATTATTGTTTTACTACAGACTTTGAGACTTTATAATATATTTGACTCTCAAGTGAATAAAAATGGTAAATGGTCTGCACTTATATAGCGTCTTTTTTAACCTTAGCGGTTACCAAAGCCCTTTACACTGTATCCCATTCACACACCAATGACGGCAAAGCTGCCATGCAAGGCACTAGCCTGCCATTGGGAGCAACTTGGGGTTCAGTGTCTTGCCCAAGGACACTTCGGCATGTGGAGCCATGTGAACCAGGAATCAAACCGCCAACCCTGTGATTAGTGGCCAACCCACTCTACCACCTGAGCCACAGCCACCCCCAGTGCTGGAACAGGGCTAAAACAAAGTGTGGATATAGGTCTGGCTATGCGAGACAGTAGTTTGAAGTAATCACTTTTCTTAGCATGATATATTGACTGCATTTATACGATAGACTATGTTAGCGAGCTAGCCAGCTTTAGCAATAGCTGTTAGCTAAATTTGGTGGATGATGACAGTAGCTGTTTATAAAATAGACTGTATATTATATATGTATTGACACAATTCAGTATTGATGCAATTCCATCACAACTGTCATTTTGATATATCGATGCGCTATTGTTTTATAATAACAGATTGTATATATTTTCTGTATAAGCAAGTTAGATTACACCAATGATTGGGTCTTTTTGCATTATCTTGAACATTGTCTAGCATTCATTTCACGTGTTATTGTAGTTTACCTTGCTGAATAATTACAGATTAACATTGATTATGACTGTGCAGGCATGATCAAGTTAGCTAAAATGACAGATCAATCCTTATGGCACTATATTTCGCATCCTTTGCTGTTATGTAATCTTACCTGTCCAATAAGAAGAACTCCAATTCAGGTTCAGGTTTTGATCCCCAAAACCGAACGAAGGTCCCTCCAGGAATCAAATGCCCTGCCGATGTTCACTGTAGTTTTCGCTCGACCACGAATACGTTAATACTTTGCCAGACGGGATTTAGTAGATTAATGTTTATTTTTTATTTTTTTGGCTTTCTCTGAGTTTGTGTAGGAGTCAGTGTTGTGCTGGGAGCCGGATGTTTGCTGGATTCCATGTCTTAGATAACATTACCTAGTGTTGCAGTTTGTTGTCGCTGTTGAATAGCCGAAGAGAAGCATGGTGGCAAGGCTCTCGGGAGCATGCATAGACGTCACATTCTTTGGATTTTCCCACAAAAGCGGTTTGAGCTAAACAGTCCAGCAGTGTTTAGCTCCAACCCTAATTAAACGCACCTGAAGCAGCTAATCATGGTCTTCAGGAGTGCTTGAAGATTACAAGGAGGCATTTTGGAGCAGGGCTGGAACTAAACTCTGCAGGGCTGCGGCCCTCCAGGAACTGAGTTTGACACCCCTGGTCTACAGGCTTTAATAGGCAACCTAGGAAGACCGGGAAGGACTCATTTTTTAAGTTGTGTTACAAGCCGTTCACACATTGGCAAAAAAAGGCGAATAGTACATGGAAATTGTTACATATGGCACCTTAAACAGTGGCAAAACAAATTCTCGAAAAGCTTGACAAATTATCAAATGATCACAATTAGGCCTAATTAGTGTTTTTTGTTTACAGATACATTTTTGGTCTATCATTTCAACCATACCAAAATGTATTTGCTTTATCTAAGGCAGAAGATTTTTATATAAAAATAATTCCATTGAACTCGTACTTGCCATATCACAGATTTCTCCTCAAATATGTGGGATTTTTGTATTTAGTATTTTTGGGTTTTTCAGCTATTATGCACTAATTTTGCACAAATTACACAAGAAAACTATAATTATTTGTGAGTTTTCACTGCAAAATACCACAAAAAACTAAAAAAAAAAAAAAAAAAGAAAAGTCGCTTCGAAGTCATTCTGGGCTGCAATAATCAAGAAAAAGTGCCACAAAATCTTGGTGCGACTGAAATATTGAATAAAGTTTATGTGCTAACTTTTAGGAGTACACTAGATGACCTCAAAGCTCAAAGGCAGACTCAAAATTTAGATTTACAGAATATCTTAATTGTTCAAATTTGGCAAACACCAGTTTCTCAGTTGGGATGGTTAGTGATATGCCTCTTGGTGCCAGCTCCTATTATGGCCCTGCACAGAAAGACATGGAATGCTATTCAGTAAATAGCTGTGGCACTCTTCATGGTTCCCAGTGGGCTTACTCAGTTGGAAATAAAAAAATACCCATGTGATATCCAAGTTTGAGATGGGGTAATGTTGAAATTGCTACATTTCAGTGCACCACAGCGCTTCTTATGGGTTTCTCATAGACTTCTGTTTTTTTGCATCCCAATCCCATATGGTTCCAATCTGAGGTGACACCAAATATCTTCCTTCTCCTTTCTTTGTTCCCATTTCCTGTGCTCCTTGTACTCAGAAAGAAGGAAATGCCAAGGCTTTACCCACCACACACTGACACTGACTTAATCACAGTTCTGATGATTTAGCACTTTGTCATGATTTGGTTTGATCTAATCCAGAATTCTTTGGGGGGTTCCCTGAGGTGTTCCCTCTTAAAGGCATCAGCAGAAAATGTTGGAGCTGTCAGCCAGGCTCCAGGGCAACTGTTGAAGACCTTAAACTTTCTGCTATCATGCTAATATTTTGCCTCAGGGGAATGATAGAGGAGGACAGACACAATGGAAAAGTTACGTTAATAATGAAGAATGTTTTGTAGAGTATGATGGCATTACCCTAGTTTCTGGAAATGGTAAAGTGGTTGACAGTTCTGCTGCTGTAAATGATCTGTGCTTACTGTAATTGTGGCTTACTGCCCCCAGTGGCCGAAGCTGGAAGTGTTGTTGAATTTACAGTATGGGCACTTGTAAGCTCTAGTTCCCAAGGGAAATGTCCAAATGGTGGTGCCAAAAGCGTGTGGTATTTTCAGTTATAAATGATGTAATACAGTCAATAGGAATGCATTTTTATTAACTCTACCGCCTATCCCCAAGCAGAACCCCAACCCTTAACCTAACCGTCAGTGGAGTAAAATGTTATTAAGAGCAAAAATGCAACGTCTGAATGGATGGGAGATGCTGCTTGTCCGTAAGTCTGCAGGGCATTGATTAAAAAGCATCGTAAGCCTAAGTAGATCATAGAAAACATTGGCGCCAGTGGTCTCTACGATCAACTTAAGCATGCAATGCAGCCCAGTATGATTTTGATTTTACGGTACCAGAACATTTGGTTGCAACATGTCGATTGCCTGTGATCATGTTGTTGATGAATGGTAATGCTAACAGATAGCTCTCTCTTGATAATATAGACCTCACTGGCTAGCTGATGAAGACTACATTGTAGGCAATGGACAGAGATACACATACTCTGAAAAGTCTTTTTGTAATTTAGCAAAAAAGACTCATTAATGCTCCAATGGTAAAAATCTTTGGCGACCTCCCTCATCCAACCAACCAACCCCTAATGAGCTGTGTCTAATCTAACTGTGGTGGAAACCACAGTCGTTGACTGAACATTATGGCATATCAAATGCCATAATCCTCTCACACAAATCACTGCTTGACACTCGAGTTTCTCGCTCTGTTTATCTTTGGTTGCTTGATTGTAACCCGCCATAAGCTCAAGAAAAGGGTTACTAGTGTGGAGGAGTTTAGAGAATCCTATTGTCCTGGATTTTCTACTCAAAATAATCATTCAGCTCGTAGATCTTTTGCCAGCAAAGCTCCGGAGTGCTTCTTATATGTTGGTGTGTACTGATGGACTATTGTTGGTGTGGTTCTGCAGGAAAGGTAATTAAAGTACATGAAGGTCTAGGTTTGTAGAGGATGTTCTTATGTCTAGAATCACAGTTGTATTTATTAGTGATTTTTTTAATGAGGATTATCACAGATGACTTGTGAATTACAAAGTACTATGACTTCACTACATGGTTCACTGATGGGATCAGACAGCAGCTGCTGTTATTTAGATATATAGTATGCAATTGTTCTTAAATGGTACTGTAAAGATCTTCAAATACTGTTGTGCTGCCATTCCTAAGAAGCCATTGTAATACTATGGTACTTCAAAATATACCATAGTTCAAAATGATGATCATATTCTTACACAAAGGTGTTATAAGTTAAAGAAAACCATGGGATTACCATGGTAGGAGTCCACAAATCCATCCATGGAAATGTCATGGCTTCTAATTGGTAATGTAAGATAGCCCCCAAAATATGGTAAAAACAAAACCCCCTCTAAAAACATGGTACTTTGCTCTATACCATGGAATTGAATAATTGCCATATTCATATGCCATGGTATATAAATGGTAATGAAAGATACTTAAAAAAATTATAATAAGGTATTACTATAGCACCATGTAAAAAACATAAATGGCAATACCATGTTACTTTGTTTATACAATGGAACTGAATGATTACCATATTCATATGCTATGGTATTTAATGATAGGGTAAAGTACTTAAAATAATACTATGGTATTACCATAGTACATGTCCAAAAAATAATGCCAATTCCATGTAAATAAATGGTACTGTATGACACTTTAACCCTGTAAAAAAACATGGTAATAGCATGGTACTTGGATTATACCTTGGTACTGAACAATAACCATAATTATTAACCATGTTATATAAATGGAAATGTAAGGTACCTCAGAGTATACCATGGTATTACCATAGTACAATGTCCAAAAACATGGTAATACCATGGTACTTGGATTATACATGGGTACTGAGTGATACATATAATGGCATACAAATGGAAATGCAAGACCCTTAAAATAATACTATGATATTACCAGAATTACAGTATGATATGGTACTGTACAATATCCAAAAAACATGGTAAAGCTATTTGTAAGAACCATGGTAATGCCATGGCACTTTGCTATGTACCATGGTACTGAATGATTGGTATATAAATGTGAATCTAAGGTACCTCAAAGTATACCATGGTATTACCATAGTGCCAGGTCCAAAAAGAAGGCAATGTCATGGTACTTTGATTATACCATGGTACTGAATGATTATCATATTATCATGAAGAATACTATGGTATTACCATGGCACATATCCAAAAAGACATGTCAATTTCATGTGCTTAATAGTATGATACTTCATACATGTCCAAAAAACACAGTAAAGCCATCTGTAAGAACCATGGTAATACGGTGGTACTTTGCCATATCCCATAGTGTTGAATGATTATAGTATATGAATATGGTGTTATATAAATGGTAGTGTAAGATACTTTAAAAAACACCATGCTATTACCATGGAACCATATCCAAAAATAGTATAATATCATGGTACTGTGTTATTACCATAATACTAGTAGTATTACCATAAATGTTAATGCATTCTTGAATTGAATGGAACAAATTACGTAAGAACTGTTTTACTTATGATTTACACACAGATTTGTTCTGCTCGTGTTTCATGAATAAAGTTCTTTCTCTTCTGGAAATATTTACAACTCTTCTTGCATATGGGGCATAATTGTATTCCAATCAAATGTTCTTTAAAATAAGAATGTCCCTCCTCCTGCCAATATAACCTGCCACCGATAACAAGTAGCAGAACAAGCACATATTCGAAAGCTCCCCTACTCCTGTCCTGACTTACGGTTACAATATGAAATACATGTACTGTATGCCAACGCAAGACCATTTCAATAGTGTCACATCTCACTTTATGTAGCTTTAGAAACTGCATTTAGCTGCCTTTGTATGATTAGTCCATTTTTATAAAGTATCTCCTTCGTTCACACCCTCAACCCCTCCATGACCCTTTTTTCCCCTCCTAAATTTCTCTCTCTGCCCCACTGCACTCTTTATTTCCACATCTCTCCTTCATCCCACACATACTGCACAACCCATGACTGGCACATGATATAGTCGGCTCTCATACAGACAAAAGTAATGTTTTATGGCAACCCCTTTTGGAATTAGAGTGTGTAGCAAAATGTTTATGTATATGTATTTTGTTTTTCTTTCTTTTTTAATTACTTCGATAGTGTAGGTATGTCTTTTTAAACATTGTACATGTTGTGACCTCAACCCGGGGACAACAGTTGAAATTGAACCTAATCAGGCTAATCAAGCACAGTAGAGGTATAAAGGCGGCCGGAGGTGGCAGTTCGGGAGAGAGAGATAGCTACAGGCAGCTGCCCTGTTTCCGTTTGTGTCTTTTTGTTTAATTAAATATTACTTTGATGCTTCGTCCGGTTCCCAGACACGCCATTCTTGGGTCCTCTACCACTCCTCCACCCTCTGGCAGACAACAGCCGCTCCTCCCTGGGTGGACCGGAGAAAGTTCTCTGACCCCTGGTGAATGGAACGCTCCTCCCTTTACTGTCGGCGGTCGTTCCTCCGCTTTCCAGCGGCCGGGCTCATCAGTCCCCCGGGGGCTGGCCGCTGCTCCTTTGGGTCGGATGGTCGTGGCATGGACTCTACTATGGCTTATACCTACTCCTTCCCTGGCTTCGGCACCAATGTAATGGTATAAGGGAAAGGAGGGAGGTGAGAACCGGCTTGACAACATAAATAATAATTTAATTATTAACTTAAAACAAAAGACATATAACACAGGGCAGGGCAGCTGCCTGTAGCTCTCTCTCTCTCTCCTGATTTGCCGCCTCCTGCCACCTTTATACCTCTAGTGGGCTTGATATAATATTCTTCTCTCCACAATTGTACAGAGGGGTTATCTGAGTTACTGTAGACTTTGTCAGTTCAAACCAATCTGGCCATTCTCTGTTGACCTCTCTCATCAACAAGACATTTCCATCCACAGAACTGGCACTCACTGGATGTTTTTTTGTTTTTGGCACCATTCAGTGTAAATTCTAGAGACTGTTGTGTGTGAAAATCCCAGAAGATCAGCAGATACAGAAATACTCAAACCATTTTTGGTCTGGTGTTAATTAATTAAATGAATTAATCGGCATAGCATGTAATTAATGGCGAAATTAAAATTATAATCTTATAATAATATTATAATCTTACCAGATGAAGCTGAATTTGTAGGCTACATTAACTGTGGAATATGATGTTAACGTTGGTTTCTCCTGGTATTTCGGATATTAATTTCTGCATGAAACAGGGTTTTGTTTGTCTCTGCATGTATAACCACATTGTTCTGGAGGCTGGAGGTGTCAAGCAAAATATGAAAATACATGCACACATTTTGCATAAATAATTAATACAAATTCAAACATTAAAAGAAATTAAAATAAAATCAATTTAGGGGGCCTGGCTAGCTCAGTGAGTAAAGATGCTGACTATCGCCCCTGGAGTCGCGAGTTTACATTTATACATTTGGCTGACACTTTTATCCAAAGTGACTTACAGTGCACTAATTACAGGGACAATTCCCCCCGGAGCAACCTGGAGTTAAGTGCCTTGCTCAAGGACACAATGGTGGTGGCTGTGGGGATCGAACCAGCAACCTTCTGCTTACCAGCTATTTAACTGTCTATTAGCCCACTATGCTACAACCACTCCCGCGAGTTAGAATCCAGGGTGTGCTGGGTGACTCCAGCCAGGTCTCCTAAGCAACCGAATTGGCCCGGTTGCTAGGGAGGGTAGAGTCAGATGGGGTAACCTCCCCGTGGTCACTATAATGTGGTTCGCTCTTGGTGGGGTGCGTGGTGAGTTGTGCGTGGATGCCGTGGAGAATAGCGTGAAGTCTCCACATGCACTATGTCTCAGCAGTAACGCTCAACAAGCCACGTGATAAGATGCGTGCATTGATGGTCTCAGACGCGGAGGCAACTGAGATTTGTCCTCCGCCACTCGGATTGAGTCACTATGCCACCACGAGGACTTAGAGTGCATTAGGAATTGGGCATTCCAAATTGGGGAGAAAAAGGTATAAAAAAAATACAAAAATAAAATCAATATAGCCTAAAACAGGTGAAATTCCCATAATTTTATCAGGAATTTTTACAATAAGATTCGTGCCTTTCCGAATAAGGTATTTCTTGTTCGGTCACATCCTTAATTTCTACTTTGCTTCATGTTGGTGGATTTAACGAAGAGATGCAGGATTTCGAAATGTGCAGATTGAGACTCTGTTTTCCTTCAGATTGTTTTCCTTCAGGTAATTCTAGTGGCTTGTAAAAAAGCAGGGTGAGGATATTGCATACTCTGCACGCCTTGATCTGTCCACAGACAAAAGAATGCAACAGGAAATTGGACGTCCTGTGAAGCTGACCTGACATCAGGCTGCATCTGCTTATCTGTCCCTTCTTTTGTCTCCCTGTCTGTCTTCTTTGACCTTTATAAGTTTTAAACTTATGATTGTCTTCCATATTTACCAAAAGAAAAGATAAAAACAAAATTTTTAAATACAAAATGTTCATTTAATTTAATCAAAGGTAAATAATTCAATATGATTATGAATATGATAAAAAAAAAAAAGTCTGACACTATTATGTTTGGAACGAGATGTTTTTGCTTCTCAGTTTCAATAAAAGGCCTTCTATAAGTAACATAATATAATGTTTTTTCATAATATAATAAAGATAAAAGAAAATTATATTCCTTATGATGATCCCTTTAAATTTGATTGGATCATTTTAATGGCTCTGTATGCAAGACAATGAGTTGGTTTATAGTTATAAAAATATACTGCTTGAGTCAGTGAGTTACATGATTGTTTCTCAAGAACAATAGATCTGAACAAAACCCAAGGAATAAAGCCCACTCTGATTACAATAGAGCTGTCCTTAAGAACACAATGCACATTTCCAACATGATTTTTGCTGAGTCACTCTTATGTATACATTACATTTGAATTAGTACTGTGTGTTTAGAACATACAGCAAGATGAATTTAGGCGTCATAAACAGTGATAAAGAATATTAAAAAGTCTCTACCCGCTCTAAGTGAGATATTGGAAGTGCTTCAAGGCATTGCATGCTTGTATCTTCAAGCTCTTTCTCTCTCTCTGTCTTGTTATCTACTTATTTCTCTCTATCTGCGGGAACTCATCGCAGAGGGAGACCACAGCCGGCTCTGATGCCTAGCTCTCTATGGACTCAGGAAGCTTTTTACATCTCTTTGTAGACAGATAAAACAGCATTTCATATTTAACTTGTCGGCGAGAAAAGCCATTCTCTGCTCTGCTGCTTTCAAAGGGAAAGGACTCATTTTTGTTGGTGGTCTTTCCAACTCAAAAGCATGCTACCAGGGCCCCATTTGGAAAGGTTGGGCAATGAGCCGTTTGATATTTTAAGAATGACACAAATTTTATGACATTTTTATTCAAATGTCATAGGTATATTGAAAAAAGAAATGAAAGGACAAACCTGCTTAGCACTTAAAACGTTTAGCTTTTTTTTAGTCAGCTATGAAAAAAAAAGTTTCATTTAAATACAACAAGGCATTGCAAAGATAGCGAAGTTTTAAGACAAAATGTAAAAAAGTGGACAGATAATATGGATGACCTTGAATGAAACTGGTATCGTCTGACTCCACATGACCCAAGAAATCCAAAAAGACATCATCATGATTCAGCAAAATTGGCACATATGCTCAGATTATGGTTGCAAAGATGCATAACAAGTTTCATTTTGATTTAATGACAATTGAGAAAATCATCTAATAAATTGGACCCACTTCATATTAGGTGTCTTTGTCGTGGAATATTGCGAAGAGTTTCTCTAAGTTGAAGAAAACTTTCAGAGTCTTGAGTTCCAGATGCCAAAGTTGTAGTTTATTGATCACCAACAAACAAGAGACCAGTCAGCTGATTGTTCTGACTCTATCCTCCTGAGTTCTCAGTTATATACCTTTTTGTTATCTTCTTGCCCATTATCTCTGACCAACAGAATAATTGCTCTTGTCTCTTTCCTTCGCCACCAATATGTTCTATTTTCCTTACTAATTAAATATTGGTGGAAAGTCCCCCATCTAATTATTTTTTTAAAAAACATACATCAACTGGTAACTCCACTTATTTTTGACATAAGTCATAGTTCATGATAAAAGTGCATCAATTTTAGAAACACCTGTGTATGATACAAACAGCCATGTCCCCATCACATACCTTTTACCTTTGCCCTACATTTCAGTGTACCCTCATAATGAGGCGGCCTTGTTTGTTCATACACAGTATCATTTGATTAATGAAAGAAAATACAAGCTCCAAAGATATTTAACTCATCAAGGTAAAACAACATGCCAGAAACATATCTTATAAGAGATATCTAACTTATTAAAAGTATTTTCGTAAGAAGTGCATCCTGTATTTTAATGAGATACACCATATATTTTAGAGATACATGTCAGCATAAAGGAAATACACCAAAGATATATGTCAGAATACTACTAATTAACAGAAACAGCAAAACACCAGCTGCAAAAATACAAGACACCATTCATATAATAACTGATTAAAGAAGTACATCCTGTATTTCAAGGTTGTATACCATTCTTTGTGTTCTCTGCAGCATCAACACTTTTAGTAACCTCATATGCTCTCTCCTGGCTCACACAAAGGCCTAGAAACTCATATAAGTATTTTGATATCTAAGAATGATTATTATACCATCTAAAAAATTATTATTCTACAATATCTTTAACTAATATGTTCTTAAGCATTTGCTACAATGTATTTATCATACACATGTGTGCTGTTGCATTGTACTTACATTTAAAGTACCTACATTTAATTACATCTGTAGTTGCACTGTTAACCTAACCCTACCCCAAACTTTACCCTAAACCCTAACCCCTAAACCTACCAGTCCCTCAACTTTAGTAGCAGCAAATGAGAATCTTCTGAGAATTTTACAGAACAGCATGTAGGTACACAGTGAATACATTGTATTGTATTGCATGTATTTTAATGTTTGTACATAGAAGTTAAAGAAACGTAATATAAAGTGAGACCAAAATCTTTCATTAAAATGTAATATGTCACCCATATCAGATAAAACAGTAAATAAAAGCCATATAGCTATATAGGCATGGTAATGTAATGTAACTGCAATAATAACACATTACGGCAGATCGACAAAGAAGCATTATGGTTGGGATAAGTGAAGTTGCTCTTAAACGTGACCTTCAGTCATTATTATGTTGGCTTGACCAATTCAACATACTGTAATTCTACAGACTTGGTTTAGGGTTTTTCCAAAATCCCTAAACCAAGACCAAAATTATCAGTTGTAAATCCTAGAGATTTAAATCTACATCCTGCAAACTTGGCACAGACCTTCAGACAGTTCTGACTCAAGTTGCTATGTCTTTTCTAATTGATTGGACTTACAGGTTTTCCAAATTGGACAATCAAAATCACCCAAATTCCATAGATTTCCATTGATGGAATTTTCAAGTGGGCCAAGACTCTCTCATAGAATGTCCTTGATTATAAACTCAAACTGTCAAAACTCTTAAGCCTTTATTTCTTTCCCACTCCGTCCGTCCGTCCATCCATCCATCCATTAACAACTAGCCACAACACCATAACAATGCCTAACAACCAGCCGCAACCACTTAGTAATGCTTTGTTTGTCTGACTTCCTGTCTCTGTGTCTGTCTGATTGTATGGCCTGTACAACCTTTAAACTTAAAACTGTTTAAAACGATTTCAGACATGGCTTTGGCAAGGCAACATAAAAGTTTGTCTTGACAAAATTGAACTGTCTAGTTGCCCTATATTGTTTTCTCTGAATATTCTGTTTCACATGGAAATATGTTTCATTTTGAATGTTGACTTCATGAACCAAAGTTATGAACAAATGAGCAATGTTTCCAAATAAGTATTTAATCTCTCAAATCTTTGTTGTTTCTTTCCTCCAGAAACTGTCGAGTATTTGGTGCGTCAGGCGGAAAACCACACCCATGCTGTCCTCCTACACACCTACCATGATCTGGCCAATCACGCGGCACCCTATGTTGGCGAGTTCTTCACGGACGTTGGTCTCTTCATTTTGGGTTCCGAGCTCAGCCTAGAAGAAGCTTCGCAACGTTTTTTCGATGCCCTCTTCCCCCTCGTTTACGAACGACTGATCGAGCCAGGTCGCTCCCTCTTTGCTCCTGCATATGCAGAATGCATCCGTGCAGCCTGTCGGGACCTGGCACCTTATGGCGGGGCCCCGGGTCGTCTTGCTGCGCATATCTCCCACGCCTCATTGCCCGGCCGGGTGTTTCTGCAAGCTCTTCACTTGGGTGTAGAGGTCATCAACACTACCGACCATGTTCAGCTTAGTCGCGAATGTAGACGTGGATTGCTACGGATGAATTACTGCCCGCACTGCCAGGGCTTGACCACCAGCAAGCCCTGCATGGGCTACTGCCTCAATGTGGTCAGAGGGTGTCTCGCCAGCTTGGCCGAGGTCGATTCCCATTGGAGGGAGTTTGTGCGCTCGTTAGAAACCATTTCCACGCGCATGCACGGAGCGCAGGACCTGGAACACGTGCTTTTGGGAGTGCACGGGCTGGTCAGAGATGCAGTAGCGCATGCACAGAGGAACGGACCTAGGCTTTCTGTTAAGGTAAGCAGGATATCTAGAGGGTGGTGTATGTGGTGAAGGGTTAAACTCGTCCTTAGGTTTGTACCTGTTAAGTGGCTAGTTATGACCAAAATTGTAGACCATGTGTTCACTAATACGTTTTTCACTAATTTACATTTTACATTTTATGCATTTGGCAGATGCTTTTATCCAAAGCGACTTACAGAGCCCTTATTACAGGGACAATCCCCCCGGAGCAACCTGGAGTTAAGTGCCTTGCTCAAGGACACAATGGTGGTGGCTGTGGGGATTGAACCAGTGACCTTCTGATTACCAGTTTACCAGTTATGTGGTTTAGACCACTACACCACCACCACTCCATTTTATAAAAGTATGTTGTACTAAAGAGCATTTTCAATAGAGTCTGCTTTCAGTGGAGGCCATTCCAGGCCATGTCCAAACTAATAAATTTCTGGTTAATACCAGTGGTTGGGAGTATTTAATTAAAAGTAGCAACGCTACTAACTTAGCGTTAGTGTACCTCAGCTATTTTCAAAATAGAGTAGCTATTTTTCCAATGAGTAGCGCACCTAAAACGCTTTTGTTGCATTGTATTGTAAGAGATTAATAATATTATTCAGATTAATTAAACCAAGTAAGTAATAAAAAGATTACCGGGAATGTGACTGTATTGATTTTTCATTTTGCCATAGTTTGAAAGATTTTCAAAAGAATCACAAATTTAAATGATATCTCTAAGACATCTAATACAACCCTCTTTTATGCGCTGATCACTGCTGCTGTAAGCCCCAAGTAGCCAATAACTTTATATCTGCTTTTACCTTAGACAGTTTTCAAAAAAAAAAAAACATTGCCATTTTTACTTGCCTTTGAGCTTGCTTGTGTGAGTAATCCAATGTTATATCTTACATGTCCAGAACATAATATGCAATCCAGCAGGAAAAGAGATAGAGATTGAGCTTCTAGTCCACTTAGAAGCAGAGATATTTGATGAAACGAGGTGTCAGGATCCTGTCATCAGTCTAGTCTTGATCCAGACACAATATAGTTTTTTGTTATTTTGAGATATTCAGTTTTCTCCATGTGTTTCTCTTTGTTTCTGTCTCATGCCATGGCCCCGCCCCTTCGTTTCTGTGATTTTTTTGTTAATTAGCTTAACTGCCCCTCTCATTTGCCTGCCTGATTTCTCCCTCTTTATATTTCCCTTGTGTGCTCTGTCCTGTGCTGGATTCTTCCTCTTGTTTCAGTCTGTTTTATTTCTCATGTTTGGTCCTTGTTGGTTTATTAATAGTTCTCTGTTGTATTTGTTTTTTCTTTTATTTTTAGATTTTCCCTCTCATGGCCAGTTTTTCTTTATATTTTCTTTAATGAAGTATTTCTGTCTACAATTGGGTTCTTCCTGACACAAACCGGGAGACAAGGGGGAGGTGCGTGAACTGAAAAGTAGACTGAATGTCTATGTACGAGCACATCTGTGAGGGCTCAAATGCATTCGAATGCAACTACATTTCAGAATGGCATTTTGTGATGGAAGGTGAAAGAGAAAAAGTTATTTTTTCTAGTACTTGTTGCCATCTAGTGGAATAAAACAAGACTTGGAGTGAACAGAACCTTTTTTTTTCTTCATTTGGGGAATTATTGAAACAATGCGACCAATTTTTGGCAATTAGTCCACAGTATGTGTAAATAGTGAGCTTTTAAATTTGAGTATGAAAAATTGCAGGCAGCAGCCCAAAAATGCCCCAGAGTTAAAAAGCTTTGGAAATTTGTTATGCCCAAAAAAAAAAAAAAAAAAGAGAGAGAGAGACCTGCTTAAACCAGCTAAAACCAGTGTTCCTCTTTTGGCAGTGACATGCCCAGGTGACTGTCATAACGTTAAATGGATAGTTCACCTAAAATGGTTCTGTCTTGCCAAAATTTTATTGAACGAATTCCTTCAAACCGGAACACTGCCCTTTGCATTTTTGCTCTGTACTGAAAATTTCCCAAACCCATTTTGTAACTACTGTTTGGACAAAGTGGAATGTGGTATGGCCTGAACATAAGTTGCTTGCGAACACGAATGCCATTCTGCAGCCAGCGTGCCCAGAGCATTCTTAAAATACTCTTCGTGTGGGCAGCTGCAGTGGGCACGGCAGACCACGCTGCCCGAGCTAAATGAGTGGGGTGAGCAGTGATCTGGCTTCCTGCAAATGTAATTTGTCTGATATAATAGTGAGCTTCTGATGGATCCAGTAAGCATGTTTTGGGATAGTATTGTGGAGAGTGCTAGTTGATATTTTAAGGTGTGTAGACAAGGTGTCTGTATGTTTATGCCAAAATAAGTCTATAAACCAAATGGCTTTGTCAGCCATTAAGTGGTACTTGATCTGGAGGGGTCAGGGTCTGGAATTGGAAAACAAACTTATATCATGTCCTGTGTTTTAAAAAAAATGTTTATATATATATAAAAAATGTTTACATACTGTTTTCTCTGATATTACTAATTTTAACATGTAGCTATGTTGTTTTTATAGCTCTATAATACACTGTGCATCTCAGCCATGGTGACCATTAATTCAATTCTAAAAAATTATAGTTTATTTTGAGGCTAACACCTTACTCATGTATTGCAGCTCATTTTAAATATCAAAATGACTCATTATAATCTATATATTGAATTTTTGTGTGCATTTTTGGTTGGGATTCACAGAATGGAGAGCTCTGACTTAATTCGAACACTGAATAAAATTATAGATTTAGTTTTTAAAATGAAGACAAAAAGTATTCAGACACTTTGTGGTTGTCAAATGTTAGTGGAACATGCTTATAGTGAATGTGATGAACATTGTGGTTACTCTTATAGGACACCTGCGTGAACTGGAGGGAAACTTGCTTCAGACATCCACTAAAAATCCCCATAAACCAGTTGATTAAAAGCCATTGAGCAAAAATGTCCCCTGAGAAGTAAAAAGCTCAAAACTGAAACTTTTTATTTAATTGGAAAATCTGGACCCAGACCATCCGAGCCAGAATCATACTTCTGTTTTAAACTTCTTTCAGAGGCACCTACAGTTGCAAACGCAGTCTTAACATATGAACAAAAACAGCAACATCTAGTGGCTGCTTACAGACACTACAAGTACCTCCAGCTATTTTGACCTGTCCACAGTGCTGGGCGGATTACATACTTTACTTAGCAGACACACTTACTTTTAAGCCATACTACTTAGTAATAGTCCATCAACTATACCTTAGCTGAGGTGCATATCTTACTGGTATAACTTAAAAGGAGCAAATGCTCAAAATGTTCATCTGTGAGAACATTGCGCTTCAGGGGAAGAATAAGATGATTGTGGCAGCGGGGGCGTGG